>NC_053427.1:25370942-25568781 GCF_007990345.1 Gossypium hirsutum | reverse complement strand
CTTTAGTCGTTCGAAACTCTTCCGACAGTTTTCTGTCCATTCAACTCAACATCTTTTTGGAGTAGTTTCGTCAGCGGTGCAGCTATCATCGAGAAACCCCTTACAAACCATCGGTAGTATCCGGCAAGTCCCAAAAAGCTCCTAACTTCAGTAATATTCCTCAGAGGTTTCCAATCGAGTATGGCCAAATTTTGTTCGGATCCACTCTAACACCCGATGCGGACACCACGTGCCCCAAAAGCTAACCTCTCTCAACCAAAATTCACATTTACTGAATTTTGCGTATAACTGCTTGTCTCGCAAAATCTGTAATACTAACCTCAAATGCTCGGCGTGTTCGGCTTCACCTTGTGAATAAACTAAAATATCATCAATAAACACAACCACAAATAGATCCAAGTATGGCCTGAATACTCGATTCATTAAATCCATAAATATCGTAGGGGCATTAGTGAGCCCAAATGGCATCACTAAGAATTCGTAGTGACCGTACCTCGTTCTAAAAGCGGTTTTGGGTATGTCCGAGTCTCGAACCCTCAACTGATAATAACCAGATCTCAAATCTATCTTGGAAAATACTGAGGCTCCCTTTAATTGATCAAACAAATCATCAATACGTGGCAACGGGTATTTATTCTTTATGGTCACTTTATTCAACTGACGATAGTCGATGCACAATCTCATGGTTCCATCCTTCTTTTTCACAAACAATACGGGTGCGCCCCATGGAGAAAAACTCAGTCGAGCGAAACCTCTATCCATCAATTCTTGCAATTGAACTTTCAATTCCTTTAATTCCGTTAATGCCATACGATACGGGGCTATTGAGATTGGCGTGGTACCAGGTACAATCTCGATGCCGAATTCCACCTCTCGAACCGGTGGCAACCCCGGTAACTCCTCAGGAAAACATCTAAATACTCACAAACCACTGGTACTGATTCAAGTTTACTTTCCGTCTCTTTGCTATCAAATACATACGCAAGGTATGTTTCACACCCCTTTTTCACATATCTCTGAGCGGTCATTGAAGATATTATCGCTGGCACCCCCTTCAAATCGGTAGACTCAACTCGGACTACCTCATCATTTGCACTCCTCAAATCGATGGTTTTTTTTTGCAGTTCACCACTGCATCATGTACGGTCAGCCAATCCATACCAAGAATAATATCAAATTCGTCAAACGGCAAAGCATAAAATCGGCCGGAAAATAGGATTCTCAGATTATTAGAGGGCATCTCTTACACACTTTATCAACAAGTACGTACTGACCCAAAGGGTTTGACTCTCGAATTACGAACTCAGTAGACTCAACAGGTAGAGTCTTACTGAATGCTAGGGTTTCACATACATATGAATGAGTAGAGCCAGGGTCAATCTATGCAATCACATTAGTATCAAAGAGAGTGAAAGTACCAGTGATGACGTCAGGGGAGGATGCCTCCTCTCGTGCGCGAATGGCATATGCTCTAGCAGGAGTACGGGTCTCGGCTCGAACAGCCGTATCAGAGGCCCCTCTCTGACTACCACCCCTACCCCCTGAAATTCTCGTGGTCTACCTCTAGCAGTCATTCCACTAGGTCTTGCACCTTGCATCTTATTCTTCTCATCAAGCTCCATGCAATCTCTAATGAAGTGGTCCTTCGAACCGCATCCGTAACAGGCCCTGTTAGTAGACTTACCCCAACATTCACCTAGGTGTCGTCTTCAGCATTGGGACATCCAGGTTTCTCTTGACGATTATTGCCCACACTAGCTACCGAAGTAGCTCGGGAGTCCGTCGATGGTCGTGCTCTGATGGAAATTCCCGCAGTCGTCCTCGACTTATTAGTGTCCTGCCTGAACTTTTTACAGCTGAGAACGGAGCTTTACCCGTCGATCTTTTACGATAGTCTCTAGCTTCAAATCCAGCCTTCTTCTTCTCCTTTCCAAGTTCTTCCGCCTTGCAGGCTCGCTCGACTAGTGTTACGAACTCCTTTATCTCCAAAATACCCACTAGTAGCTTTAAATCTTCATTCAATCCTTCTTCAAATCTTTTGCACATAGCAACCTCATCAGCCACACACTCCCGGGCATACCGACTGAGTCTTACGAACTCATGTTCGTATTCAGATACTGTCATACGGCCTTGCTTGAGTTCCAAGAATTCCTTACGTTTTTGATCGATGAACCATTGACTAATATATTTCTTTCAAATTCCGTTTGAAAGAAATCCCAAGTAACTCGTTCGTTTGGGACTATGGAAATCAAGGTCCTCCACCATAGTAGGCTGAGTCTCGCAACAAGGATACAGCACACTTTAGACATTCATCGGGTGTACATGACAGTTCATCAAACACCCGAATGGTATTATCAAGCCAGAACTCGGCCCTTTCGGCGTCATCAGTAACTATGGCCTTGAACTCCTCCGCCCCGCGCTTCCTAATCAAGTCTATAGGTGGCTTACTCAGCCTCACAGGATCAGTAATTGATGGCATTACAGGCTCTTGGGGTGGATTATTCAAATTCGGGAATGGTTGGATAGCCGGATTGGTTCGGGCATATTGCGCGACCCACTCATTCATCATGGTGAAGAAGGCTTGTTTTGCCCCCTCACCTTGATTATTTGCAGATGACTGAGGTTCAACAGGCGGCGTTACTTGCGCAGGAGCAGCCGCTACACTTTCGATGTCATCCGCTAAGGTTCTCTCCACACCGGATCCATTACTATCAAAAAAAATTTTAACGTCAGAAGTCATCACACATAACATTAACATTAAGGCATGTATAGCTAGACTCATACGCGCTACGGTAGTCCTAGAACCGACTAAACATAGCTCTGATACCAATTAAATTGTAACACCCGAACCCGAGACCGTCGCCGGAGTCGAACACGAGGTGTTAACAGACTTCAAACCATTATTAAAAATTTCCCAGACAAGCTGCCAATCTGCATACTAGTCACTTTAAAAATCATATCTTGAGTTTGAAACTCAAATCCAGTTCCGTAAATTTTCCCCGGAACTAGACTCATATATCTATATGGTAGAATTTTTGTAGAATTTTTGGTTGGCCAATTGGTACAGTTTATTAGTTAAAGTTGTCCCTGTTCCTGGGTTCGACTACTCTGACCTTTGTGCATTACGACTTAGATATCTCCCTTTACAGAGCTTCAATACTTATGCGTTTGTTTCTAATGAGACTAGACTCAAAAGGGAATCTATACATATAAGGCATGACTTCTAATTATCTCTGATTAATTTATGGTGAATTTCTAAATCGGAACAGGGGATCCAGAAATCGCTCTGGCCCTGTTTCACAAGAGTTTAATTATCTCCTAACATACAGCTCATATGGTCATTTCGTTTCTTCCATATGAAAATAGACTCATCGAGCTTCGATTACATAATTTATTCATTATTTAATTCCATTCTACTATTTTAGTGATTTTTCAATCTCACATCACTGCTGCTGCCAGCATCTGTTACTAAAGCAACTATGCCTATTTCGTGATTTCTCCTTGATCTAACTAATAATTCATCATACATATCACAAATTATGATCATGACTAGCCATGCCAAAGGCTAATCATTGTCAAACATCTCCCTACTACACTATTGCCATATCATGAATTTTAGCACCAAAAATAATCAACCATGACATATGGCATAAAAATCGAATAGGCCTCAACTATTATTCAACCAAAACCGAATTGGCCCAATATCAGTCATGACCACATTATAAAACCCATTTACTAAGATTTATAACTAAATATCATAGGACCCAAAGTCCAAATTAACATTTATGCCATTTTCGCATGGCTGAAAGTTTACATACCAAAGTTCAAACACAACATAATAGCCTATACATGCCGAAATGTTCTCCTAGACCGACTAAGAAGAAAGTACCAAAACTTGCTAGCTGGTGTGATGACTTCGATGACGGTCCCAAGCACGCAAAAAGACGAGTCCAAGAAACCTAAAGTAGGTGACAAGCAAACACCGAGTGAGTATATAACTCAGTAAGTCATAAGCATTACATAATCATCCATTAATAAATTATCACATGAGAAAACAAGTGAAAAGGGGTTAATTCTCTCCACCCATACCAACTATGCCATGGTTCCTTAGACCTTTCGGCTCAATATCATACAAAGTACTACATCAATTTTCATATGCTACTCAACATGGTATTTGAGGCATTTTCCATGGATGCTTTCATTCTCGTTACATTCATGCAACTAAATAACATTCCCTCTATTCCACGATGAATCTCATTACGTCATTCAATATATACATAGTTCAAATTATCAAAAGAATTCAAATAAACATAACTCTATTAGCCACGAACTCAAGACACTTACTCGTCCGCTGTCCGTGACCAACTCAATAAGGTCGCACACTTAGTGTCAATAGTGCTTCAAAAACATATAGTAAGTCCGCACACTTAGTGTTATATAATCAAACTCGCACACTTAGTGCTTACATAATCAAACTCGCACACTTAGTGCTATATAATCAAACTTGCACACTTAGTGCTATGCAATTTAAACCCGCACACTTAGTGCCAATCTCATGATCATAATTGTTTATACCCGCACACTTAGTGCCGAAATCAACATCTCAATACACCTCACCTCTTTTCTTTTTCATTCAATACTTTCATCACCCCATGCATACGTGTATATATATATTTATCATTTCATTCGACATAATTACATAGACATTATGACTATTTAAATCAATACCAAATATATGCTTAATGACTTACCTTGTGTTGGGTAAAATAACTCCAAGTCGACTACTCGATGATCTTCGATTTCCCCTTGTTGGACGCCTCTCCTTTAGGATCTTGAGCTTAAACAAATAAATTAACTCATTCAACCGCTTTGCTACATATATTGGTATTCACATTTTAATGATTTTATGACATACGGAATGGCATGGTAAAATTTTTATCTTGCTACCTTGTGTTCTTAGCTATTCGGCTAATAACCTTATGCAATTACCATACTTTCAATAATCTAATCACACATGCATATGCATACTTGGACATTCGGCAATCACCTTGCTAATTTTATACTCAACATCACATAAGCTCCCAAGTGATGGCCGAATATGTATATCTATACTATCACCTATAATTCCTCAATCACAACATTTCATCTCATGAACACTTGACCCATTTCTCACAAAAAATGAAACAACAACTAAAATGAACATCCCATTTTTATCCCATATAGCCGATTGCTTCATTTGTTACCCAACTAACAATTCAACAATTTCAACCTCATTACAACCTCTACCTATTCAATATAACATGAACACAATCCTCCACCCCTAAAGTAGATTCGGCAATCACTTAACCCATTTTAACCTCAACTTTCAAGTTAAAAGAAATTAACCACTCACCATCTCCTACATTACTATCCATTTTAATGACATTAACACATCTACTAAGAGTTTCAAACTTCTTGGCCGAATTTCAACCCCAAAATCCTAAGTCTAATCTATAGGATGAGTAGAATTGGAACTAACCATCTCAAACATGCATAGATTTTCAAGAATCATTCAATACATACCTCATTCTAGCCATCTTCCAAGCCAAAATCAAATAACCAAGTCTCCCTTCCTTCTCCTCACTCACGGCAATTGCCAAGAAAAAAAAGATGAACACTCCCTCTTCCCTCCTTATTTTATTCACCTTTTTCCTTTTTTAATTCCTTTTTATTTTAATTGTTAACTAAACAAAACATATTAAATTAGAATAAGTGGAGCTCCATCACCCCTTGGCCGGCCACTCTACTTCTTTTGGGTAAATTGACATGCAAAACCACCCTTTTTGGTACATGCACTACTAGACCATTTTAAATTAGCCTATCATATTTCACCATGTCTCATATTGATCCCTATTCAATAATTTCTCATGCAATTGGCAAAATTAGGGAATGAAACCTCCACATATGCATGTACACATATAATAAGCATAGAATATAGCAATTAATTATTTTTATGACTCGTTTTGTGGTCCCGAAACCACTTTCCGACTGGGGTCACACTAGGGCTGTCACAACTCTCCCCCACATAAGAAATTTTCGTCCCCGAAAATCTTACCAGTGAACAATTTAGGATATCGATCCTTCATAGAGTCCTCAAGTTCCCAAGTGGCTTCTTCGATTCCGTGTTTATGCCACAACACCTTTACTAATGGGATTTTCTTATTTCGCAACTCTTTTACTTCACGCATCAAAATGCGAACCGGCTCTTCTTCATAACTCAAATTAGGCTGAATCTCATCTCAGGTGGAGTGATTACGTGCGACGGATCGGACCTATATCGTCGAAGCATCGAGACATGAAAAACGTTGTGAATCTTTTCGAGCTCAGGGGGCAAAATTAATCGGTATGCAACTGGTCCAACTCGTTCGGATACTTCATACGGACCGATGAACATCGGACTCAATTTGCCCTTACGACCAAATCTAAGCACCTTCTTCCAGGGTGACACTTTGAGAAATACTTTGTCTCCAACCTGATATTCAATGTCTTTTCTTTTCAAATCCGCATACGACTTTTGACGATCCGAAGCGGCTTTCAAACTTTCGCGAATTACTCGGACTTTCTGCTCAGCATCCTTAATCAAATCAACCCCAAGGATCTTACTTTCACTAAGTTCAGTCCAAAATAATGGGGTACGGCATTTACGACCGTATAAAGCCTCGTAAGGTGCCATCTTAATGCTTGACTGAAAACTATTGTTGTAAGCGAATTCGATCAAAGGCAGATATCTTTCCCATGAACCACAAAACTCTAAAACACAACATCTCAACATATCCTCGAGTATCTGAATTATCCGCTCAGATTGGCCATCGGTCTGAGGATGGAATGCGGTGCTAAAGTGCATCTTGGTACCCAATGCTTCTTGTAATTTCTTCCAAAATCGCGAGGTAAATCTTGGGTCTCTATCCACACGATGGAAATAGGTACCTCATGCAACGAACTATTTGGGAGACATATAATTCTGCCAATTTATCAGCGAAAAATCCGTACGGACAGGGATAAAATGAGAGACTTGGTCAATCTATCAACAATGACCCAGACCGAGTCTTTCTTACTCTGAGTCAACGGTAACCCAGATACAAAGTCCATTGTTATTCGATCCCATTTCCATTCGGGTATCATGATTGGCTGAAGTAATCCCGATGGTACTTGATGTTCCGCTTTCACTTGTTGACATATCAAACGCCTTGAAACAAATTTAGAAATGTCTCATTTCATACCGGGCCACCAAAATTGGCGTTTCAGGTCATTGTACATTTTAGTACTACCCGGGTGGACTGACATTCGACTACTATGAGCCTCGTTCAAAATCATCGAAATAAGTTCCGAATTTCTTGGAACACATAATCGACCTCTGAACGTCAAGCAATCATTATCGTCAATCCGGAACTCTGATTCCTTATTCGAAGCACATTCAGCTCGTTTAGTGACCAATTCAGCATCGACTTTCTGGGATTCAAGTATTTGACGAATCAATAATGGTTTGGCCTCTAATTCAGCTACTAGCACCCCATCGGGTGAGACGGATAAGTGAGCATTCACCGCTCTCAAAGCAAACAGTGCTTTCTGACTTAAAGCATCGGCAACCACGTTAGCCTTTCCCGGGTGATAATCAATAACAAGTTCGTAGTCCTTCAACAACTCAAGCCAACGTCTTTGTCGTAGATTTAGATCTCTTTGAGTCATCAGATATTTTAGACTCTTGCGGTCCGAATAAATATGACACCTTTCTCCAAACAAGTAATGTCGCCATATTTTCAAGGCGAACACTATGGCTGCTAATTCAAGATCGTGGGTCGGATAGTTTCTCTCATGCGGCTTTAATTGTCTCGATGCGTAAGCCACAACTCGACCTTCTTGCATCAACACACCACCTAGCCCAAGTAAGGATGCATCACTATAAATGACAAACTCTTTGCCGGACTCCGGTTGTACTAGCACTGGAGCTTCGGATTAAACAGGTCTTTAGTCGATCGAAACTCTTCTGACAGTTTTTGTCCATTCAAACTCAACATCTTTTTGGAGTAGTTTCGTCAACGGTGCAGCTATCATCGAGAAACCCCTTACAAACCGTCGGTAGTATCCGGCAAGTCCCAAAAAGCTCCTAACTTCAGTAATATTCCTCGGAGGTTTCCAATCGAGTATGGCTGAAATTTTGTTCGGATCCACTCTAACACCCGATGCGGACACCACGTGCCCCAAAAAGCTAACCTCTCTCAACCAAAATTCACATTTACTGAATTTTACGTATAACTCTTGTCTCGCAAAATCTGTAATACTAACCTCAAATGCTCGGCGTGTTCGGCTTCACCTTGTGAATAAACTAAAATATCATCAATAAACACAACCACAAATCGATCCAAGTATGGCCTGAATACTCGATTCATTAAATCCATAAATACCGCAGGGGCATTAGTGAGCCCAAATGGCATCACTAAGAATTCGTAGTGACCGTACCTCGTTCTAAAAGCGGTTTTGGGTATGTCCGAGTCTGAACCCTCAACTGATAATAACCAGATCTCAAATCTATCTTGGAAAATACTAAGGCTCCCTTTAATTGATCAAACAAATCATCAATACATGGCAACGGGTATTTATTCTTTATGGTCACTTTATTCAACTGACGATAGTCGATTCACAATCTCATGGTTCCATCCTTCTTTTTCACAAACAATACGGGTGCGCCCCATGGAGAAAAACTCGGTCGAGCGAAACCTCTATCCATCAATTCTTGCAATTGAACTTTCAATTCCTTTAATTCCGTTAATGCCATACGATACGGGGCTATTGAGATTGGCGTGGTACCAGGTACAATCTCGATGCCGAATTCCACCTCTCGAACCGGTGGCAACCCCGGTAACTCCTCAGGAAAAACTTCTGAATACTCACAAACCACTGGTACTGATTCAAGTTTCCTTTCCGTCTCTTTGCTATCAAATACATACGCAAGGTATGTTTCACACCCCTTTTCAACATATCTCTGAGCGGTCATTGAAGATATTATCGCTGGCACCCCCTTCAAATCGGTAGACTCAACTCGGACTACCTCATCATTTGCACTCCTCAAATCGATGGTTTTTCTTTTGCAGTTCACCACTGCATCATGTACGGTCAACCAATCCATACCAAGAATAACATCAAATTCGTCAAACGGCAAAAGCATCAAATCGGCCGGAAAACAAATTCTCGGATTATTAGAGGGCATCTCTTACACACTTTATCAACAAGTACGTATTGACCCAAAGGGTTTGACACTCGAATTATGAACTCAGTAGACTCAATAGGTAGAGTCTTACTGGATGCTAAGGTTTCACATACATATGAATGAGTAGAGCCAGGGTCAATCAATGCAATCACATTAGTATCAAAGAGAGTAAAAGTACCAGTGATGACGTCAGGGAAGGATGCCTCCTCTCGTGCGCGAATGGCATATGCTCTAGCAGGAGTACGGGTCTCGGCTCGAACAGCCGTATCAGAGGCCCCTCTCTGACTACCACCCCTACCCCTGAAATTCTCGGTGGTCTACCTCTAGCTGTCATTCCACTAGGTCTTGCACCTTGCATCTTATTCTTCTCATCAAGCTCCGTGCAATCTCTAATGAAGTGGTCCTTCGAACCGCATCCGTAACAGGCCCTGTTAGTAGACTTACCCCAACATTCACCTAGGTGTCGTCTTCCGCATTGGGGACATTCAGGTTTCTCTTGACGATTATTGCCCACACTAGCTACCGAAGTAGCTCGGGAGTCCGTCGATGGTCGTGCTCTGATGGAAATTCCCGCAGTCGTCCTCGACTTATTAGTGTCCTCCCTGAACTTCTTTACAGCTGAGAATGGAGCTTTACCCGTCGATCTTTTACGATAGTCTCTAGCTTCAAATTCAGCCTTCTTCTTCTCCTTTCCAAGTTCTTCCGCCTTGCAGGCTCGTTCGACTAGTGTTACGAACTCCTTTATCTCCAAAATACCCACTAGTAGCTTTAAATCTTCATTCAATCCTTCTTCAAATCTTTTGCACATAGCAACCTCATCAGCCACACACTCCCGGGCATACCGACTGAGTCTTACGAACTCATGTTCGTATTCAGATACTGTCATACGGCCTTGCTTGAGTTTCAAGAATTCCTTACGTTTTTGATCAATGAACCGTTGACTAATATATTTCTTTCGAAATTCCATTTGAAAGAAATCCCAAGTAACTCGTTCGTTTGGGACTATGGAAATCAAGGTCCTCCACCAATAGTAGGCTGAGTCTCGCAACAAGGATACAACACACTTTAGGCATTCATCGGGTGTACATGACAGTTCATCAAACACCCGAATGGTATTATCAAGCCAGAACTCGGCCCTTTCGGCATCATCAGTAACTATGGCCTTGAACTCCTCGGCCCCGCGCTTCCTAATCAAGTCTATAGGTGGCTTACTCAGCCTCACAGGATCAGTAACTGATGGCATTACGGGCTCTTGGGGTGGATTATTCAAATTCGGGAATGGTTGGACAGCCGGATTGGTTCAGGCATATTGCGCGACCCACTCATTCATCATGGTGAAGAAGGCTTGTTTTGCCTCCTCACCTTGATTATTCGCAGATGACTGAGGTTCAACAGGCGGCGTTCCTTGCGCAGGAGCAGCCGCTACACTTTCAACGTCATCCGCTAAGGTTCTCTCCACACTGGGATCCATTTACTAATCAAAACAAAAATTTTGAACCGTCAGAAGTCATCACACATTTAAACATTAACATTAAGGCATGTATAGCTAGACTCATACGCGCTACGGTAGTCCTAGAATCGACTAAACCATAGCTCTGATACCAATTAAATTGTAACACCCCGAACCCGAGACCGTCGTCGGAGTCGAACACGAGGTGTTAACAGACTTCAAACCACTTATTAAAAATTTCCCAGACAAGCTGCCAATCTGCGTACTAGTCACTTTAAAAATCATATCTTGAGTTCTGAAACTTGAAATCCAGTTCCATAAATTTTCCCTGGAACTAGACTCATATATCTATATGGTAGAATTCTTGTAGAATTTTTGGTTGGGCCAATTGGTACAGTTTATTAGTTAAATTCGTCCCTGTTCCTGGGTTTGACTACTCTGACCTTTGTGCATTACGACTTAGATATCTCCCTTTACAGAGCTTCAATACTTATGACGTTTGCTTCTAATGAGACTAGACTCAAAAGGGAATCTATACATATAGGGAATGATTTCTAATTGTCTCTGATTAATTTATGGTGAATTTATAAAGTCGGAACAGGGGATCCAGAAATCGCTCTGGCCCTGTTTCACAAGAGTTTAATTATCTCCTAACATACAGCTCATATGGTCGTTTCGTTTCTTCCATATGAAAATAGACTCATCGAGCTTCGATTACATAATTTATTCATTATTTAATTCCATTCTTACTATTTTTAGTGATTTTTCAATCTCACATCACTGCTGCTGCCAGCATCTGTTACTAAAGCAACTATGCCTATTTCGTGATTTCTCCTTGATCTAACTAATAATTCATCATACATATCACAAATTATGATCATGACTAGCCATGGCAAAGGCTAATCATTGTCAAACATCTCTCTACTACACTATTGCCATATCATGAATTTTAACACAAAAATAATCAACCATGACATATGGCATAAAAATCGAATAGGCCTCAACTATTATTCAACCAAAACCAAATTGGCCCAATATCAGTCAAGACCACATTATAAAACCCATTTACTAAGATTTATAACTAAATATCATAGGACCCAAAGTCCAAATTAACATTTATGCCATTTTCGCATGGCTGAAAGTTTACATACCAAAGTTCAAACACAACATAATAGCCTATACATGCCGAAATGTTCTCCTAGACCGACTAAGAAGAAAGTACCAAAACTTGCTAGCTGGTGTGATGACTTCGATGACGGTCCCAAGCACGCAAAAAGACGAGTCCAAGAAACCTAAAGTAGGTGACAAGCAAACACCGAGTGAGTATATAACTCAGTAAGTCATAAGCATTACATAATCATCCATTAATAAATTATCACATGAGAAAACAAGTGAAAAGGGGTTAATTCTCTCCACCCATACCAACTATGCCATGGTTCCTTAGACCTTTCGGCTCAATATCATACAAAGTACTACATCAATTTTTCATATGCTACTCAACATGGTATTTGAGGCATTTTCCATGGATGCTTTCATTCTCGTTACATTCATGCAACTAAATAACATTCCCTCTATTCCACGATGAATCTCATGTACGTCACTTCAAGTATAATTATCACATAGGTTCAAAACTTATCAAGAAAGAATTCCAAATATAAACATAACGTCTATTAGCCACGAACTCAAGACACTTACTCGTCCGCTGTCCGTGACCAACTCAATAAGGTCGCACACTTAGTGTCAATAGTGCTTCAAAAACATATAGTAAGTCCGCACACTTAGTGTTATATAATCAAACTCGCACACTTAGTGCTTACATAATAAAACTCGCACACTTAGTGCTATATAATCAAACTTGCACACTTAGTGCTATGCAATTTAAACCCGCACACTTAGTGCCAATCTCATGATCATAATTGTTTATACCCGCACACTTAGTGCCGAAATCAACATCTCAATACACCTCACCTCTTTTCTTTTTCATTCAATACTTTCATCACCCCATGCATACGTGTATATATATATTTATCATTTCATTCGACATAATTACATAGACATTATGACTATTTAAATCAATACCAAATATATGTTTAATGACTTACCTTGTGTTGGGTAAAATAACTCCAAGTCGACTACTCGATGATCTTCGATTTCCCCTTGTTGGACGCCTCTCCTTTAGGATCTTGAACTTAAACAAATAAATTAACTCATTCAACCGCTTTGCTACATATATTGGTATTCACATTTTAATGATTTTATGACATACGGAATGGCATGGTAAAATTTTTATCTTGCTACCTTGTGTTCTTAGCTATTCAGCTAATAACCTTATGCAATTACCATACTTTCAATAATCTAATCACACATGCATATGCATACTTGGACATTCGGCAATCACCTTGCTAATTTTATACTCAACATCACATAAGCTCCCAAGTGATGGCCGAATATGTATATCTATACTATCACCTATAATTCCTCAATCACAACATTTCATCTCATGAACACTTGACCCATTTCTCACAAAAAATGAAACAACAACTAAAATGAACATCCCATTTTTATCCCATATAGCCGATTGCTTCATTTGTTACCCAACTAACAATTCAACAATTTCAACCTCATTACAACCTCTACCTATTCAATATAACATGAACACAATCCTCCACCCCTAAAGTAGATTCGGCAATCACTTAACCCATTTTAACCTCAACTTTCAAGTTAAAAGAAATTAACCACTCACCATCTCCTACATTACTATCCATTTTAATGACATTAGCACATCTACTAAGAGTTTCAAACTTCTTGGCCGAATTTCAACCCCAAAATCCTAAGTCTAATCTATAGGATGAGTAGAATTGGAACTAACCATCTCAAACATGCATAGATTTTCAAGAATCATTCAATACATACCTCATTCTAGCCATCTTCCAAGCCAAAATCAAATAACCAAGTCTCCCTTCCTTCTCCTCACTCACGGCAATTGCCAAGAAAAAAAAAGATGAACACTCCCTCTTCCCTCCTTATTTTATTCACCTTTTTCCTTTTTTAATTCCTTTTTATTTTAATTGTTAACTAAACAAAACATATTAAATTAGAATAAGTGGAGCTCCATCACCCCTTGGCCGGCCACTCTACTTTTTTTGGGTAAATTGACATGCAAAACCACCCTTTTTGGTACATGCACTAATAGACCATTTTAAATTAGCCTATCATATTTCACCATGTCTCATATTGATCCCTATTCAATAATTTCTCATGCAATTGGCAAAATTAGGGAATGAAACCTCCACATATGCATGTACACATATAATAAGCATAGAATATAGTAATTAATTATTTTTTATGACTCGGTTTTGTGGTCCCGAAACCACTTTCCGACTGGGGTCACACTAGGGCTGTCACAACGTCTTTCATGTTTCGATGCTTCGACGTTATAGATCTGATCCATCGCACATAATTAATCCATCAGAGGTTGAAATTCAATCCGATATGAGTTATGAAGAAGAACAGATTCGTATCCTAGCTCGTGAAGTGAAAGAGTTACGAAACAAAAAGGTTCCTTTAGTAAAAGTGTTATGGCTCAAACACGGGATGGAAGAAGCTACTTGGGAACCCGAGAACTCTATGAAAGAACGATACCCAAACCTATTTACCGGTAAGATTTTCGGGGACGAAAATTTCTTAAAGTGGGGGAGAGTTGTGACAGCCCTAAATTGACCCTAGTCGGGAAGTGGTTTCGGGACCGCTAAACCGAGTCACCGAAGTATTTGAATGTGATATTTATTGTCTAGAATATGTGAATATGAATGTGTGAAAGTTTTAAGCTTCGATTTAGTCGATTGCATGTGAATTTAGTTAATAGGACTTATGTGAGAAAATTTAGAAATGTGCTAGGCAAATGTAAGTGGCCTATTAATGCATGCTATAAAGATTATGGGTTTGCATGTCAAATTACCCAAAATTTGAACTAGTGGCCGGCCATGCTATGGGTTAAAACCTATTATAAACATGTTGTGTTAATGCTTTATGTTAGAAATAATAAAATAAAAAGGGTTAGTAATAAAATAATGGAAATTGGGGGGGTGATGAAAAAAAAAGAAAAATGTTCTCATTTTGTTCTTCCTGACCGAAAAATCAAAGGAAAGAAAGGAAGAATGGTTGAAGAGGTTCGGCCATGCTTGTAACTAGGCTAAGGTATGTTTGATGTTGTTCCATGAGATTCATGCATATTTTTAGTTGTTAGCTTGAGTTCTACCTAGCCCATGGTTTAAATCTTTGCTATGTGATGGAGATGACACTCGGCCATGGGTGTTGTCTTCTTGGTTGGTGTTTGATGTTATGGTGATGAGGCATGAAGATGATTGAATTTGAGTGCTTAATAAAAAGGATTGAATGTGAGTGTGTGTGAGAATTTGAAAAGGATGGGTCTTAACAACTTCATGAAGTATTCGGCCATGGTGCTAAAATGTTGTATTGTGTTTAAACTTAGAATTTTTAGTCATATGGATGTGTCTTGTTGTATGAGTGCTTGAACAAACTATGATTAAATGGATGCATAGATTCAAAGTGGGAAGAATTAGCTATTATGCTTGATACTAATGCCGAATATGAGAATGTTGTACTTGAAAAAAATGAAAATGTAGGTGAACATGACAAGTATATTCGGCTTAGGGCATAAGGATATGAAAATTTTGGGTATTTTTTTTATTGTGTGTGCATGACTATGGATAGTTGGCTGCCAAAAATATTATAAATACATGGTGTATGTTAAATTTATTAAGCTACAAAACATTATACATGTTCGGCCAAAGTAAATTATTTGAGTAAAGTATATCTTGATGGTACATTTCGGCTAGTATAAAATGTATATGGATGTCGTATGACTATGTTTGATTTGGGAAGTAAATTGTTTGATTTAGCTCAAGAGCCTAGAGGATCAAAGTTGGATAAGGGGAAGGAAAAAGTGATCGAATAGACGTCGAAATCGTTCGACAACATCCGAGGTAAGTCTTTGAGTAATGGAACTTAGTTTATGATTTGATTAAGTTATGACGTATAAGCATAACAAATAAACAGTGATATAATGATTTTACTTGAATTATATGTCGAGATAATTAGTTATACCTATGACGGGTAGTCGAATGTGCATAGAGATCATGTCATAAAGCAAATCAATTTATGCTCTTTGTATGTGGCTATTGAGCCAAAAATGGGAATGATTGATAAGTGTCTTGTGTTTGAGTTCTAGTGATGAAAATGAAATATAGATGTGATATGATTTATTGATATACGTGCATGAATATTCGGATGATAACCGGGCTAAGTCCCGAAGGCATTTGTGCGAGTTACTATGATAACCGGGCCAAGTCCCGAAGGCATTTGTGTGAGTTACTATGATAACCGGGCTAAGTCCCGAAGGCATTTGTGCGAGTTACTATATCCGGGCTAAGTCCCGAAGGCATTTGTGCGAGTTACTATATCCGGGCTAAGTCCCGAAGGCAATTGAGCGAGTAGCTATATCCGGCTAAATCCCGAAGGTACTTGGTTTGGGAATGAGCGATCTTGCTGTAATAATTTCAATTAATACGCTCGTAAAATACCAACGATGAGGTATGTTTCGTATATGCATTGGAATAGTTGATTCCTTTTAAATAGTATTCGCTCAGTCGATTAATAAGCTTCCGGCCTTTGGTTAAGTTGATCCCTTATGTATGAATATAAGGGTTGGAAATGTGAAGTAGGTATGATTTTGAGAATATGTGTATATGAAATTATCCGTTTAGTCATATGAATGCTATACTTCAGTTGTGCCTAATTTCATTGCTCAAAACTTACTAAGCATTAAATGCTTATTCCGTTTCTTTGATTCTCTGTTTTATAGATTTTGGTTCGTCAGCTATCGGACTCGGGAGTGTCAAAGTCGAAGTCGTCCACACTATCAAAGCCCTTTTGGTACTCTTTTAGTTGAACTCTGATAATGGCATGTATAGGGCTGCCCTTTTGTTGTTAGTCAAGTACTTTGGTATTGTATATATTTGGATAGCCATGCGAAAATGGCTTAAATATTTTGAGCATAGCATTATAATCATTTTGTATATATATGGTTATTGAGAGGTGTGGAAATGCTTGGCAACGATCAGCCATTGGAATGGTTAATCACGATCATATTTTCGTGCTATGTATGTTAAAGGGCTAGTTGAATCATGGAAAATATGAAATAGGTAAAGTCTACCTTAAAAACAGATGCCGACAGCAGCAGTGATGTGAATTTAAAAAATCACTAAAAATAGTAGGAATGTAATTAAATATTGAATAAATTTTGATATCGAACCTTGATGAGTCTATTTTCATATGAAAGTAACGAAATGATCATATGAGCCGTATTTTATGAGATGTTTAAGCTTTCGTGAAACAGGGCCAGAGCGATTTCTGGATCCCCTGGTCCGACTTCGGAAATTCATTATAAATTAACCAGAGATAATTAGAAGTCATTCCAAATATGTATAGATTCCTTTTCGAGTCTAGTTTCTTTAGAAACAAACGGCATAAGAATTTAAGCTTTTTACAGGGAGATATACAAGTTGTAATGCACGAAGGTCAGAATGGTCGAACCCTGTAACAGGGGAGACTTTAACTAATCAACTGTACTACTTTACACGACCAAAAATTCTAGAAAAAAATTTGTGGATGGATATATGAGTCTAGTTTCAGGGAAATTTTACGGAATTAGTTTTTGAGTTTTGAAACTCAAGATATGATTTTTAAAGTGACTGTGATGCAGTTAACCAGCTTGTCTGGAATTTTTATCCCATATAGCCGATTGCTTCATTTGTTACCCAACTAACAATTCAACAATTTCAACCTCATTACAATCTCTACCTATTCAATATAACATGAACACAATCCTCCACCCCTAAAGTAGATTCGGCAATCACTTAACCCATTTTAACCTCAACTTTCAAGTTAAAAGAAATTAACCACTCACCATCTCCTACATTACTATCCATTTTAATGACATTAGCACATCTACTAAGAGTTTCAAACTTCTTGGCCGAATTTCAACCCCAAAATCCTAAGTCTAATCTATAGGATGAGTAGAATTGGAACTAACCATCTCAAACATGCATAGATTTTCAAGAATCATTCAATACATACCTCATTCTAGCCATCTTCCAAGCCAAAATCAAATAACCAAGTCTCCCTTCCTTCTCCTCACTCACGGCAATTGCCAAGAAAAAAAAAAGATGAACACTCCCTCTTCCCTCCTTATTTTATTCACCTTTTTCCTTTTTTAATTCCTTTTTATTTTAATTGTTAACTAAACAAAACATATTAAATTAGAATAAGTGGAGCTCCATCACCCCTTGGCCGGCCACTCTACTTTTTTTGGGTAAATTGACATGCAAAACCACCCTTTTTGGTACATGCACTAATAGACCATTTTAAATTAGCCTATCATATTTCACCATGTCTCATATTGATCCCTATTCAATAATTTCTCATGCAATTGGCAAAATTAGGGAATGAAACCTCCACATATGCATGTACACATATAATAAGCATAGAATATAGTAATTAATTATTTTTTTATGACTCGGTTTTGTGGTCCCGAAACCACTTTCCGACTGGGGTCACACTAGGGCTGTCACAACGTCTTTCATGTTTCGATGCTTCGACGTTATAGATCTGATCCATCGCACATAATTAATCCATCAGAGGTTGAAATTCAATCCGATATGAGTTATGAAGAAGAACAGATTCGTATCCTAGCTCGTGAAGTGAAAGAGTTACGAAACAAAAAGGTTCATTTAGTAAAAGTGTTATGGCTCAAACACGGGATGGAAGAAGCTACTTGGGAACCCGAGAACTCTATGAAAGAATGATACCCAAACCTATTTACCGGTAAGATTTTCGGGGACGAAAATTTCTTAAAGTGGGGGAGAGTTGTGACAGCCCTAAATTGACCCTAGTCGGGAAGTGGTTTCGGGACCGCTAAACCGAGTCACCGAAGTATTTGAATGTGATATTAATTGTCTAGAATATGTGAATATGAATGTGTGAAAGTTTTAAGCTTCGATTTAGTCGATTGCATGTGAATTTAGTTAATAGGACTTATGTGAGAAAATTTAGAAATGTGCTAGGCAAATGTAAGTGGCCTATTAATGCATGCTATAAAGATTATGGGTTTGCATGTCAAATTACCCAAAATTTGAACTAGTGGCCGGCCATGCTATGGGTTAAAACCTATTATAAACATGTTGTGTTAATGCTTTATGTTAGAAATAATAAAATAAAAAGGGTTAGTAATAAAATAATGGAAATTGGGGGGGTGATGAAAAAAAAAGAAAAAAGTTCTCATTTTGTTCTTCCTGACCGAAAAATCAAAGGAAAGAAAGGAAGAATGGTTGAAGAGGTTCGGCCATGCTTGTAACTAGGCTAAGGTATGTTTGATGTTGTTCCATGAGATTCATGCATATTTTTAGTTGTTAGCTTGAGTTCTACCTAGCCCATGGTTTAAATCTTTGCTATGTGATGGAGATGACACTCGGCCATGGGTGTTGTCTTCTTGGTTGGTGTTTGATGTTATGGTGATGAGGCATGAAGATGATTGAATTTGAGTGCTTAATAAAAAGGATTGAATGTGAGTGTGTGTGAGAATTTGAAAAGGATGGGTCTTAACAACTTCATGAAGTATTCGGCCATGGTGCTAAAATGTTGTATTGTGTTTAAACTTAGAATTTTTAGTCATATGGATGTGTCTTGTTGTATGAGTGCTTGAACAAACTATGATTAAATGGATGCATAGATTCAAAGTGGGAAGAATTAGCTATTATGCTTGATACTAATGCCGAATATGAGAATGTTGTACTTGAAAAAAATGAAAATGTAGGTGAACATGACAAGTATATTCGGCTTAGGGCATAAGGATATGAAAATTTTGGGTATTTTTTTTTATTGTGTGTGCATGACTATGGATAGTTGGCTGCCAAAAATATTATAAATACATGGTGTATGTTAAATTTATTAAGCTACAAAACATTATACATGTTCGGCCAAAGTAAATTATTTGAGTAAAGTATATCTTGATGGTACATTTCGGCTAGTATAAAATGTATATGGATGTCGTATGACTATGTTTGATTTGGGAAGTAAATTGTTTGATTTAGCTCAAGAGCCTAGAGGATCAAAGTTGGATAAGGGGAAGGAAAAAGTGATCGAATAGACGTCGAAATCGTTCGACAACATCCGAGGTAAGTCTTTGAGTAATGGAACTTAGTTTATGATTTGATTAAGTTATGACGTATAAGCATAACAAATAAACAGTGATATAATGATTTTACTTGAATTATATGTCGAGATAATTAGTTATACCTATGACGGGTAGTCGAATGTGCATAGAGATCATGTCATAAAGCAAATCAATTTATGCTCTTTGTATGTGGCTATTGAGCCAAAAATGGGAATGATTGATAAGTGTCTTGTGTTTGAGTTCTAGTGATGAAAATGAAATATAGATGTGATATGATTTATTGATATACGTGCATGAATATTCGGATGATAACCGGGCTAAGTCCCGAAGGCATTTGTGCGAGTTACTATGATAACCGGGCCAAGTCCCGAAGGCATTTGTGTGAGTTACTATGATAACCGGGCTAAGTCCCGAAGGCATTTGTGCGAGTTACTATATCCGGGCTAAGTCCCGAAGGCATTTGTGCGAGTTACTATATCCGGGCTAAGTCCCGAAGGCAATTGAGCGAGTAGCTATATCCGGCTAAATCCCGAAGGTACTTGGTTTGGGAATGAGCGATCTTGCTGTAATAATTTCAATTAATACGCTCGTAAAATACCAACGATGAGGTATGTTTCGTATATGCATTGGAATAGTTGATTCCTTTTAAATAGTATTCGCTCAGTCGATTAATAAGCTTCCGGCCTTTGGTTAAGTTGATCCCTTATGTATGAATATAAGGGTTGGAAATGTGAAGTAGGTATGATTTTGAGAATATGTGTATATGAAATTATCCGTTTAGTCATATGAATGCTATACTTCAGTTGTGCCTAATTTCATTGCTCAAAACTTACTAAGCATTAAATGCTTATTCCGTTTCTTTGATTCTCTGTTTTATAGATTTTGGTTCGTCAGCTATCGAACTCGGGAGTGTCAAAGTCGAAGTCGTCCACACTATCAAAGCCCTTTTGGTACTCTTTTAGTTGAACTCTGATAATGGCATGTATAGGGCTGCCCTTTTGTTGTTAGTCAAGTACTTTGGTATTGTATATATTTGGATAGCCATGCGAAAATGGCTTAAATATTTTGAGCATAGCATTATAATCATTTTGTATATATATGGTTATTGAGAGGTGTGGAAATGCTTGGCAACGATCAGCCATTGGAATGGTTAATCACGATCATATTTTCGTGCTATGTATGTTAAAGGGCTAGTTGAATCATGGAAATTATGAAATAGGTAAAGTCTACCTTAAAAACAGATGCCGACAGCAGCAGTGATGTGAATTTAAAAAATCACTAAAAATAGTAGGAATGTAATTAAATATTGAATAAATTTTGATATCGAACCTTGATGAGTCTATTTTCATATGAAAGTAACGAAATGATCATATGAGCCGTATTTTATGAGATGTTTAAGCTTTCGTGATACAGGGCCAGAGCGATTTCTGGATCCCCTGGTCCGACTTCGGAAATTCATTATAAATTAACCAGAGATAATTAGAAGTCATTCCATATATGTATAGATTCCTTTTCGAGTCTAGTTTCTTTAGAAACAAACGGCATAAGAATTTAAGCTTTGTACAGGGAGATATACAAGTTGTAATGCACGAAGGTCAGAATGGTCGAACCCTGTAACAGGGGAGACTTTAACTAATAAACTGTACTACTTTACACGACCAAAAATTCTAGAAAAAAATTTGTGGATGGATATATGAGTCTAGTTTCAGGGAAATTTTACAGAATTAGTTTTTGAGTTTTGAAACTCGAGATATGATTTTTAAAGTGACTGTGATGCAGTTAACCAGCTTGTCTGGAATTTTAAAATGAACTGTGTTAATAAATGAAATAAGTCTGTTAACACCTCGTGTTCGACTCCGGCAACGGTCTTGGGTACGGGGTGTTACATAAACATTAAATTTCTCATCCACATTAACTAACATAAACAGAGACCGAGCTGAATACATATTGATCTTTGTGTTATATATATGCCATTTTCATATGGCCAAAATATTTACAATTACAAAACATAGTTATCTTCAGCCTAACCTATACATGCCATATCAGGACCAAAATAAAACTGTGCCAAAAAGATCGATAGTAGGATGAATTGTTGACGATCCCTGAGTCGGTGGCCAAAATCAACAATCTATAAAACAGAGAAATAAGGAACAGAGTAAGCTTTCGAGGCTTAATAAGTTTTAAGCATTTCAAACAATTAAAACTTGTCATTTAAATCGAACATTAAGTATCACAGAACTCGTATTCTAATTATATATTACTTGGCCGAATATACACAAGTACACTAATTATAAAGCCTATTGGTCGAATATATATATATGAATACACAAGAAATTTTCAACACATATTTAACTATAGTATCTGGCTCATACAATTACTTTAAGTCACATACTTTCATATAATGACATACATTGACCGAATAGGTCATTCTCTTATTCTTAAATACCGTATTCATCCACACGTATATATATATCGTTCTTTAATACTAATAATTCACTTTAAAATCATTTCACATATGAGTACATAATACGTACCTTAACATGTTAAATATATAGTACTTACTCGACGGTGGTTTTCCGCGGATATTCAATGTCGTAATCTTACTTAATTTACTGGCATCAAACCTGTCAAGTCTTAGAACTTGAAACAAATTTCTAGCACCAGCCTGCGGGAATTTAAACCCGGTATAATACCAGCTCGTAGCCTACGGGTCTCTAGCTCGAATAGCATTCTAACATGAAGCCTGCGGGTCTTTAAGCCAAGATAACATTCCAGCATATAGCCTACGGGTCTTTAAGCCCGGATACAATTCCTCAAGTATCATGCATATTTAATCATATATTAACACATCTCATTGAACATGCCACATTAGTAGTCATTTGCTACATGCGAATATAAGCTCCATATACATTTCATTAATTAAGCTTAACTCGTATTAACCATTCGACTATAGTTCATATACTTAGATTATTTATCACACAACTTAATTCAAGTAGAATCAAAAGGTCACAATTCATCTAATATACACATATCAAGGTATCATAAATTTTTATACTAAAGGCGACTACTCAAAACTTACCTCGGATATCGTCGAACGATTACAACGGCTATTCGATTACTTTCTCTTTTCCCTTATTTGAGTTTGCCCCTCTATGCTTTTGAGCTAATTCAAACAAATTTAACTTATTAAAATTCCATCATGCTAGATTATGGTCGAATATGACAAGAGATTTACTAGGTCATATAGCTACCTTTAGCTCAAATACGAAATGGTCATACCCATTTTAATCACTTTAAACATTCTAATACAATTTAATTAAACATTTCTCCAAGTATACCTTTATGACCGAATATACATATCAAATAAATAGCTTACTTAATACATAACTCACATAGCCAAAGTACATATAACCCTAATGACCGAATATGTATATCACCAAAATTCCTGTGACTTAACCTTTAACCCCTTTTAGCCGAATATCCATTAAATATCTAGTTCACATACACAAACACAAAATTCATATGGCTTATCATATTTTCATGTACATATCTTAACTATATAGCCAAATATATATATAGTTCATCAAACCGATATTTATTCCTATTCCTTTAACACATATGGATCAATTTGACATGCATTTACCTTTGGCACATTCGGTCATTTAAGCAATAACCTATTTAGAATTTAAGCATTTTATACTAAAAATTCTCCCAAGGCCAAATTCATATACATCTTTTAATACTCATACAAAGTTTATATTGCAAATAATTTGTGCATACACAATTAACCTACTAATTAACTAAACACTTTAAAAATTTTCTTTAACTAAACATATATTCGGCAATGACCACAACAATTTAACAAATCTTAAAAATAATCTATAACATTTTAAATTCATCTTATCCCCCCCATGACTGAATGTGCATATATATATATATATAAACTCAAATAACGACAAAATTTTCTTTCCAAAATGCATATGTATACATACAGCAACTTCAATTCATAACTCTCAACAATGAATTCAACTTATTCAACCATCATTTAAGCTACTTTAACATATAAATAACATCTTCCCAAAAACTTATCAAAATAACACAAATTTAGCAACTTGCTGAATGGATATATGTTAAATGATTCATGAATTTAAACCATGGGTTAACTATACTATGTACTTATCAATTTAATTTCATAATCAATTACAAAAAAAAATCACATTACATACCTTTAAATTGAGATAACCATGGCCGAATGCCTTGGCTTCTTCTTCAATAATTTTCTTTCTCAATTTCGGCAATGAAGAAAGAAAGATGAACACCCATTATTTTATCATCTTTTTCTTATTTTACTAATTATTTTTATTTCAAAATAATGCGATTACTTATTATAATACTTAAATAAAACATATATTATCCATCAACCATCATTATGGCCGGCCACTATATTAAAAGTGGTCTATTTGACATGCAAGTCCCCAATGTCAATAGTTCATGCATTATTTGGCACTTTAAAATTTACCTATCACATTTTCAAGTCTTATCACATGAGTCCTATCTTATAAATTTCACATACAAATGACAAAATCAAAGCATGAAACTTTCACACATGCATTTACACATATAATAAACATAAAGAATTTAGGGCTGTCACAACTCTCCCCGACATAAAGAATTTTCGTCCCCGAAAATCTTACCAGTGAATAAGTTAGGATATTGATCTTTCATAGAGTCTTCAGGTTTCCCGTGTAGCTTCTTCAACCCCATGCTTAAGCCACAGTACCTTCACTAATGAGATTTTCTTATTTTGTAGTTCTTTTACTTCACGAGCCAAATAACGTCAAAGCATCGAAACATGAAAAACGTTGTGAATCTTTTCAAGCTCAGGGGGTAAAATCAATCTGTATGCGACCGGCCCAACTCGTTTGGATATTTCATATGGCCCGATGAACCTCAGACTCAATTTTCCCTTACGGTCAAATCTGAGCACCTTTTTCCAAGGTGAAACTTTAAGAAACACTTTGTCTCCAACCTGGTATTCAATGTCTTTTCATTTTAAATCTGCATACGACTTCTGACGATCTGAAGCTGCTTTCAGACTTTCACCGATCACTTTTACTTTCTGCTCAACATATTTAATCAATTCAACCCCGAAGATTTTACTTTCAGTAAGCTCGGTCCAAAACAATAGTGTACGGCATTTACGACCATAAAAAGCCTCGTAAGGTGCCATCTTAATGCTTGATTGAAAACTATTGTTGTAAGCGAATTCAATAAAAGGCAAATACCGTTCCCATGAACCACTAAACTCAAGGATGCAACATCTAAGCATATCCTCGAGTATCTGAATTATCCGCTCGGATTGACCATCAGTCTGGGGATGAAAAGCGTTGCTAAAATGCAACTTGGTACCCAATGCTTCTTGCAATTTCTTCCAAAATCGCGATGTGAATCTCAGATCTCTATCCGACACAATAGAAATAGGTACCCCGTGTAACCTTACAATCTGAGAAACATGCAACTTGGCTAGCTTGTCAAGTGAATAATCAGTACATACGGGAATAAAATGAGCCGACTTTGTCAATCTATCAATAACAACCCAGATCGCATCTTTCTTGCTTGACGACAATGGCAACCTGGATACAAAATCCATCGTGACTCGATCCCATTTCCATTCGGGTATCATGATCGGCTGAAGTAATCCTGAAGGCACTTGATGTTCCGCTTTTACTTGTTGACATATCAAACACTTCGAAACAAAGTTAGAAATGTCTCGTTTCATACCAGGCCACCAAAACTGACATTTCAGATCATTGTACATTTTTGTACTACCCGGGTGGACTGACATTCGGCTACTATGAGCCTCGCTCAAAATCACCGAAATAAGTTTCGAATTTCTTGGAACACACAATCGATTTCTGAACTTCAAACAATCGTTGTCGTCAATTTGAAACTCTGATTCCATATTTGAGACACAATCAGCTCTTTTAGCCACCATTTCGTCGTCGACTTTCTAAGATTCACGTATTTGATGAATCAATAATGGTTTGGCTATTAATTCTGCTACTAACACATTATCAGATGAAACAGATAGGTGTACATTCATCGCTCGCAAAGTAAACAGTGACTTGCGACTTAAAGCATCGGCAACCACGTTAGCCTTTCCCGGGTGATAGTCAATGATGAGCTCATAATCTTTCAACAACTCAAGCCAACATCTTTGTCGCAGATTCAAATCTCTTTGAGTCATCAAATATTTGAGGCTTTTGTGATCCGAATATACATGACACCTCTCTCCAAACAAGTAATGTCGCCATATTTTCAAAGCGAATACGATGGCAGCTAATTCGAGATCATGGGTCGGATAGTTTTTCTCATGTGGCTTCAATTGCCTCGATGCGTAAGCTACAACTGGACCCTCTTGCATCAATAGACAACCCAACCCAAGTAAGGACGCATCACTATAAATGACAAACTCTCTACCGGATTCGGGCTGCACTAACACAGGAGATTCAGTCAAATAAGTTTTCAATTGATCGAAACTTTTCTGACATTTTTCTGACCAATCAAACTTAACATATTTCTGAAGTAGTTTCAACATTGGTGTGACTATCATCGAGAAACCCTTTACAAACCGTCTGTAGTAACCGGCAAGTCCCAAAAAGCTTCGAACTTTAGTAACATTTCTTGGAGGCTTCCAATCAAGTATGGCTGAAATTTTGCTCGGATCAACTCGAATACCGGATGCAGATACCACATGCCCCAAAAAACTAACTTCTCTCAACCAGAATTCACATTTACTGAATTTCGCGTATAACTGCTTGTCTCGTAAAATCTGTAATACCAATCTTAGGTGCTCGGCATGTTCAGTTTCATTGCATGAATAAATCAAGATGTCATCTATAAACACAACTACAAACTGGTCCAAATACTGTCTGAAAATTCGATTCATCAAATCCATAAATACCGCAGGGGCATTAGTGAGCCCAAACGGCATCACTAAGAACTCGTAGTGACCGTATCTCATTCTGAAAGCAGTTTTAGGTATATCTGAGTCTCGAACTCGCAACTGATAATAACCCGATCTCAAATCTATTTTTGAAAACACTGAGGCTCCCTTCAGCTGATCAAACAAATCATCAATACGCGGTAACAGATATTTGTTCTTTATTGTCACTTTATTTAATTTATGATAGTCGATGCATATTCTCATGGTTCCGTCTTCCTTTTTCACAAGCAATACTGGTGCACCCCAAGGGGAGAAACTCGGTCAAGCGAAACCTCTATCTGTCAACTCTTGCAACTGAGTTTTCAATTCCTTCAATTCCGTTGGTGCCATACGGTACGGAGCTATCGAAATTGGTGTAGTCCCAGGTACAAGTTCAATGCCAAACTCTACCTCTCGATCAGGTGGTAACCCCAGTAATTCCTCGGGAAAAACATCTGGATACTCACAAACCACTGGTACTGATTCAAGCTTCTTTTCTGATTCTTTACTATCAAGTACGTACGCAAGATATGCTTTACACCCCCTTTTTACATATTTCTGAGTCAACATCGAGGATATCATTGCGGGTAACCCGTTCACGCCAGTAGACTCAACTATTATTATTTCATCATTTGCACATATCAAATCAATAGTCTTTCTTTTGCAATTCACAACTGCATCGTGCACAGTCAACCAATCCATACCGAGAATAACATCAAATTCATCAAATGGTAAAAGCATCAAATCAGCCGGGAAATAGGAACCTCGGATAATTAGGGGACATTTCCTACACACTTTGTCAACTAGCATATATCGACCCAAGGGATTCGATACTCGAATCACAAACTCAGTAGACTCAATAGGTAGAGTCTTACTGGATGCTAAAGTCTCACATACATATGAATGAGTAGAACTAGGATCAATCAATGCAATCACAATAGTATCAAAGAGAGTGAAAGTATCGGTAATAACATCAGGCAAAGAAGCATCTTCGCGTGCGCGTATAGCATAAGCTCTAGCAGGAGCACGAGCCTCAGATCTAGTCGTAGCATCTCTAAACCGCTCTGACCGCCACTAGCATTCCCTGTATTCCTAGAGGGTCTACCTCGAGCTGTAGTAGTACCCGATTTACCACTCTGATTCACATTCTGTTCATACAATCTCGGGTAGTCCTTGATAAAGTGGTCGGCTGATCCACACTTATAACAGGAGCGGTCATGAAATCTACAACACCCCGAATGTCATTTTCCATAATGCTTGCACTCGGTTCTGTCCCGACGATCGTTTCCAACACTGGCAACTGAAGTGGCTCGCGTACTCACAGGGGGTCGATCACGGTCTTGTCTGGAAAAGCCCGAAGTGTTCTTAGATCGGTCCAAATCATCTCAAAATTTCTTCGGTGACTGCCGAAAGGGCTTTCCCAAAGATCTTTTACGGAACTTTCTAGCTCCATCTTCAGCTTTTCTTTTCTCTTTATTGAGATCTTCGGCTTTGCAAGCTCGCTCGACAAGTACTACAAACTCTCTGATTTCAAAAATGCCAACAAATAGTTTTATATCTTCGTTCAATCCATCTTCAAAACATTTACACATTATAGCTTCTGAAGAAACACATTATCGGGGATACCGGCTAAGTCTCACAAATTTTTGTTCATAATCAGTAACTGACATGGAACCTGTTTAAGTTCAAGAAATTCCTTCCGTTTCTGATCGATGAATCTCTGGCTGATATACTTTTTTTGGAACTCGATTTGGAAGAACTCCCAAGTCACTCTCTCTCTGGGCACAACAGAAATCAGTGTATTCCACCAATAGTAGGCAGAATCACGTAGCAAAGATATAGCACATTTTAGGCATTCATCGGGGGTGCAAGGCAGTTCGTCGAACACTCAGATAGTAGTGTCTAACCAAAATTTGGCTTGCTCAGCATCATCACTATCTGTAGCCTTAAATTCAGTAGCCTTGTGCTTTCGGATTATGTCAACTGGGGGCTTATTCAACCTCATCTGATCAATTATCGGAGCTATTGTAGGTGCAGGGGGTGTATTATTCGGGAGTGGGGGTTGCGGAATAGCCGTATTAGTTCGAATGTATTGGTTGAACCAATCATTCATCACACTATAAAAAGCTTGTCTGGCCTCATCGTTCTGATTGCTTGCGATAGGTTGAGAGTCCATCGGCGCTGTCCCATGTGCGGGAGCAGGCGCTACACTCTCTACCTCATCAGCTACCGCTAGATTGGGATCAGGATCCATTACTAAACGAAAACACATTTTTTTAACTGTCAGAATTCATCATACTATCGTATTAATACTATATGGCATGTATAGCTAGACTCAGACACTCTACGTTAGTCCTAGAATCGACTAAACCGTAGCTCTGATACCAATAAAATGTAACACCCCTAACCTAAATCTGATCGTCGGATTTAGGCTAAAAAGGTATTACCGAGCTAAACATTAAATTTCTCATCCACATTAACTAACATAAACAGAGATCGAGCTGAATACATATTGATCTTTGTGTTATATATATGCCATTTTCATATGGCCAAAATATTTACAATTACAAAACATAGTTATCTTCAGCCTAACCTATACATGCCATATCAGGACCAAAATAAAACTGTACCAAAAAGATCGATAGTAGGATGAATTGCTAACGATCCCCGAGTTGGTGGCTAAAATCAACAATCTATAAAACAGAGAAATAAGGAACAAAGTAAGCTTTCGAGGCTTAGTAAGTTTTAAGCATTTCAAACAATTAAAACTTATCATTTAAATCGGAGATTAAGTATCACAGAACTCGTATTCTAATTACATATTACTTGGCCGAATATACACAAGTACACTAATTATAAAGCCTATTGGTCGAATATATATATATGAATACACAAGAAATTTTCAGCACATATTTAACTATAGTATATGGCTCATACAATTACTTTAAGTCACACACTTTCATATAATGACATACATTGACCGAATAGGTCATTCTCGTATTCTTAAATATCGTATTCATCCACACGTGTATATATATATCGTTCTTTAATACTAATAATTCACTTTAAAATCATTTCACATATGAGTACATAATACGTACCTTAACATGTTAAATATATAGTACTTACTCGACGGTGGTTTTTCGCGGATATTCAATGTCGTAATCTTACTTAATTTACTGGCATCAAACCTGTCAAGTCTTAGAACTTGAAACAAATTTCTAGCACCAGCCTACTGGAATTTAAACCAAGTATAATACCAGCTCGTAGCCTGCAGGTCTCTAGCCCGGATAGCATTCTAACATGAAGCCTGCGGGTCTTTAAGCCTGGATAACATTCCAGCATATAGCCTGTGGGTCTTTAAGCCCAAATAACATTCCAGCATATAGCTTGTGGGTCTTTAAGCCCGGATACAATTCCTCAAGTATCATGCATATTTAATCAATTATTAACACATCTCATTGAACATGTCACATTAGTCATTTGGTACATGCGAATATAAGCTCCATATACATTTCATTAATTAAGCTTAACCCGTATTGACCATTCAACTATAGTTCATATACTTAGATTATTTATCACACAACTTAATTCAAGTAGAATCAAAAGGTCACAATTCATCTAATATACACATATCAAGGCATCATAAATTTTAATACTAAAGGTGACTACTCGAAACTTACCTCGGATATCGTCGAACGATTACAACGGCTATTCGATTACTTTCTCTTTTCCCTTATCTGAGTTTGCTCCTCTATGCTCTTGAGCTAATTCAAACAAATTTAACTTATTAAAATCCCATCATGATAGATTATGGTCGAATATGACAAAGGATTTACTAGGTCATATAGCTACCTTTAGCTCAAATACGAAATGGCCATACCCATTTTAATCACTTTAAACATTCTAATACAATTTAATTAAACATTTCTCCAAGTATACCTTTATGACCGAATATACATATCAAGTAAATAGCTTACTTAATACATAACTCACATAACCAAAGTACATATAACCCTAATGACCGAATATGTATATCACCAAAATTCCTGTGACTTAACCTTTAACCCCTTTTAGCCAAATATCCATTAAATATCTAGTTCACATACACAAACACAAAATTCATATGGCTTATTATATTTTCATGTACATATCTTAACTATATAGCCAAATATATATATAGTTCATCAAACCGATATTTATTCCTATTCCCTTAACAGATATGGATCAATTTGACATGCATTTACCTTTGGCACATTCGGTCATTTAAGCAATAACCTATCTAGAATTTAACCATTAACCTACTAATTAACTAAACACTTTAAAAATTTTCTTTAAGTAAACATATATTCTGCAATGACCACAACAATTTAACAAATCTTAAAAACAATCTATAACATTTTAAATTCATCTTATCCCCCCCACGACCGAATGTGCATATATATATATATAAAAACTCAAATAACAACAAAATTTTCTTTCCAAAATGCATATATATACATATGGCAACTTCAATTCATACCTCTCAACAATGAATTCAACTTATTCAACCATCATTTAAGCTACTTTAACATATAAATACCATCTTCCCAAAAACTTATCAAAATAACACAAATTTAGCAACTTGCCGAATGGATATATGTTCAATGATTCATGAATTGAAACCATGGGTTAACTATACTATGTACTTATCAATTTAATTTCATAATCAATTACAAAAAAAAATCACATTACATACCTTTAAATTGAGATAACCATGGCCGAATGCCTTGGCTTCTTCTTCAATAATTTTCTTTCTCAATTTCGGCAATGAAGAAAGAAAGATGAACACCTATTATGTTATCATCTTTTTCTTATTTTACTAATTATTTTTATTTCAAAATAATGCCATTACTTATTATAATACTTAAATAAAACATATATTATCCATCAACCATCATTATGGCCGGCCACTATATTAAAAGTGGTCTATTTGTCATGCAAGTCCCCCATGTCAATAGTTCATGCATTATTTTGCACTTTAAAATTTACCTATCACATTTCAAGTCTTATCACATGAGTCCTATCTTATAAATTTCACATACAAATGACAAAATCAAAGCATGAAACTTTCACACATGCATTTACACATACAATAAACATAGAATATAACGGTTAATTATTTTTATGACTCGGTTTTGTGGTCCTGAAACCACTTTCCGACTAGGGTCAAATTAGGGCTGTCACACATGAAATAATAATAAGCAATTTACTAACATGCTTTCCATAGTAAAACTAACCCAACTATACATTTACACATGTTCTGGTTAAGCTATTTTCTTGAGTCATAGTCACTAAATCATTTATATCTAGAGTTACGGAACTCCAAATTAAGATCTATAAATTTTCCCAAAAACTAGACCCATATATATTTCCACCATAAAATTTTTAGAATTTTTGGGTCAGCCAATGAGTACAGTTTATTATTCAAAGTCTCCCCTGTTTTGCTGTTCGACAGCTTCAACCTTTTTTCACTAAAATTTATTTATCTCATAGTATGAGACTCGAATAATGTTTTGTTTTTTTTATTCAAATTAGAGTCATCCAAGATTCTAAGAATATGAATTATAACCCATAATTATCTTTCTAAAATTTTTAAAAATTTTTCCAAGTCAGAACAAGGGATCTCGAATTCATTCTAACATTGTCTCACAAAAAATAGAATATCGCATAATAGACAACTCTTTTGCTCCCCCTATTTCTTTTACATGAAAATAGACTCATTAAGATTTAATTAAATAATTTATTTGAAATTTAATTCAACTTACAAAATTTTTGGTAAATTTTAAAAGTCACACAACTGCTGCTGTCCAACACTATTTTACTACTAAAGTTCACTCTTACATAATTTCACTTAATCCATTTTGTCTTATCAAAGTTCACTCAAATATCGAACATATAGCTCAAAATTTTCTTAAACATATACCTGCACTTATTCATTATATAATCATGTTCACATGTATTTTTACTTAATCAATTTTCCCGTTGAACTTTTTGGAGTAATAACTAATATTCAGTTGCCTGCACATATTTTCACACTTGTAGCCAAAGCTATATGGTACGCATAGTAGCCAGCACTTAGTACTACACATGCGACCAATTATCCGGTACACGTAGTAGCCTACACTTAGTACTACACATGTGACCTAACCATCTGATACACGTAGTAGCCTACACTTAGTACTACACACGTGACCTAACCATCTGATACACGTAGTAGCCTGCACTTAGTACTACACACGTGATCAAAGTTATTGGGTACGCATAGTAGCCTACACTTAGTACTACACAAGCGACCAATTATCCAGTGCACGTAGTAGCCTGCACTTAGTACTACACACGTGACCTCACAATAGATCATTCGTATCGTTTCTATTCCTAGGCTCATCCGGGAAATTCCTCACTTTCAAACATGTTACAATTGATTCATAGTCCTTTTTCAATTTGCAATTTACAACAAATAATCATTCTATAGGCAGTCAAATTTCATATGATAACAAAATATAATAAAATGAAATGAATCGATAAATTATTTAGGTACAAACTTACCTCGGATCCAGAAATGACATTTTACCATTCTAGTCCATAACCTTGTATTTTCCCGATTTAAGCTCAAATTTTGAGTTCCTTGATCTATAATATCACATTTAGCCTACTAATTAGTTACACAATTCATATGGGTCTAAAAATCATATTTTTACAAATTTTCATTTTGACCCCTAAACTGTTTCATATTTGCAGTTTTTCGCCAAGGTTCAGAAATTAAACTTCTTCCTATTTTCTTATATTTTATGACATGCTGATCATTTTTCCCTTCTATGGAAGCATCAAATTCTCACTCTAACATGTACTTATGAACATTAGGTATTTTTACCGATTATACCGTTTTACTTGTTTTCATGTAAAATCGCTTAGCAAAAGTTGTTTAACACAATTTCAAGCTTCATGTTCTACCATTAAACATAAAAATAAATGCATATCATTCATGGGTAAATTTTTAAACATAAATCCTAGCTCAAAATAATGGTAGAAATGAGCAGATCATGTTACCGGGATTTCAAAAATACATAGAACATTCAAAACGGAGCTCGGAATCACTTACTATTAAGCTTGAAAGCTTGGCCAAACCCTAATCATGGCTACTTTTGGTACATTCTGCTGTAGCAGGAAGAAAGGGACACATTTGGAGTTTAAAATTTGTCTTTTAATTCATTTTACCCCTAAATGACCAAAATGCCCTTTTTACTGTTCTTTCAAAATTTACCCAATCAAGGCAATTTTTGTCCAACAAGTTATAAAATGGTTTAATTATCATTTAAGGACCTCCCATTTAAAATTTCATAACAATTTGATACCTTTAACATGTAGAAGTCAACTTTTACACTTTTTACAATTTAGTCCTTTTTACTAAATCGAGTGCCCAAACGTCGAAATTTTCGAACAAAATTTTCACAAAAATCATTTTGTGAAATTGTAGACCATAAAAATATAATAAAAATAAATTTTTACTCATCGAATTTGTGGTCCCGAAACTACTGTTTCGACTAAGCCCAAAATCAGGATGTTACATTTAGTGGTATCAGAGCTATGGTTTAGTCTGTTCTCGAACTAACCTAGCATGTGTTAAATTCCAACTATACATGCCACCGATCCGTGATAGTGTGATGTCTCCCGATGCGTATGATAGCCACTTTGTTTAGACAAAGTTACTCTCCAACCGAGCTACACCGACCATATTGAATGTGATGCTAAAATATTCGAGTAAAGTATAGTCATGACAAACTGAAACTTGGAAAGGTACGAATGAGGATTCATGAAATGTGTACATGGTGAAATGAGCTTATCTATGATTAATAGATAATTCCATGATGTATATGATCGATTTATTTGAAGAAATGAATGTGTTTGAGTAACTTATCAAAAATATTGATAAGATGAATATTCATGTATATTGGTTGGGATGATTATGATTGGTAAGCTCGTATAACTTGAGTAAATGTATTAAATTGCTTGGACTGATATATATGATTGTAATGATATGTATATGATGATGTGTAAGATGAAAGTTTAGACTGTGATATACTTATTCATGTTTGTTTGGCCCTTATATGATATTATGTGCTTGACTTGTCTGATTTAATGAATGGATAAGTAATATTATCTAGGAAACATTGAAATACATGTATAAGTGCACTTTTTTAAATGAGATAACTAGAAGGTGAGTGTAAAATCAATATGAATGTTAGTTACTCAAAATGAATGACATGATTGAAATATGATTGCTATGATGAAAACTGTGTTACATGTATATGAGAGTTGAGTCAGAGGCCCTACGACCCCCTCCCCCTTACCAAAGTGGTGTTTTATAAGGGGAATTCTTGAGATTTATGTTGAATGAGTTTGCAGGTGAGAAACCAAAGAGTTCAATGATGGAATGGTTATAAGCATGATTTGTGACAGCCCAAAATTGACCCTAGTCGGGGAGTGGTTTCGGGACCAAAAAACCGAGTCATACTAATAATTAGCCATCATATTTGATGTTTATTATATGTATATATGCATGTGTGAAAATTTCATGTTTGAATTTTGTTAATTGTAAGTGAATTTTATTAAATAGGACTTATGTGAGAAAATTTAGAAATGTGCTAGGCAAATGTGAAGTGGCCTATTAATGCATGTTATGAAAATGATGGGTTTGCATGTCAAATTACCCAAAATTTGAGCTAGTGGCCGGCCATGCTATGAGTGGAAACATGTTGGGAACATGTTGGCTTAGTGAGGTATGTTAGAAAAAAATAAAATAGGGAGTATGGGTAATAAAGAAATAAAAACAAAAAAATGTGTGGTTGTTTCCCCCCCCATGGCCGTGAGCTAAAGAAAAGAAAAAGAAAGGATAATAGAAAAACAAAAGAAAGACAAAATGTTGGTTTCATCTTCTCCCTTAGTAGCCGAACTTTAAAGAAGAAAAGGGATATAGCATTCGGCCATCTTAAGCTTAAAACAAGGTTAGTAATTCATGTTAGATTTTGAAATTTTAGCTTATTTTAAGTTAGTTACTAAGTTCCTTACTTTGCCCATGTTAAAAATTTGGATTTGGGTGGTGAATGGAGCATTCGGCCGTGGTGGTTAATGAAGAGATTTGATTATTTTCTTTATGTTTTAATGAATAAATGTTGATGAGAGATGTTTGATCTAGTTAAAAATTTAATTTGATAGTATTTATATGTGTAATAGCCGAACTTGGACTTGCTTAGTTACTTGAATAAATGTTTTGTATTTAAATGCTAGAATGTGAGTGTTGCCATTTAGATGATTTGAAAAGAATAGGGTAGATGTTTGAATGTCTAAAGGTTCGGTATTGTACATGAATTCTAATGGTATGATTTTGTGAATGCCGAATGAGCTATAGGAGGTGTGGATGACTTTTATGCATGTGAGTGTGTGTATGCCATTTAGTTGGTGACATTCGGCATTTCTTAATTAACATTAGAGATGAGTGAATGAAATCGGCATGTGTATTTGTGAAAATGCCGAATGTGAACTTGGATAATATTGAGTAATGTATGTGCTTTAAAATGATGGAATGGAGTGGATGCTTTAAATGTGTTATGAACAATTATAAGTTAAATTAAGGTTTGCTAAATTACCATTGTCATTACCGAATATACAAACATACATATGCATGTGTAATTGATGTATGGATGTTTAGCAAGATGGTTAAACTAGTTAATTTATCGATTTAGCTCAAGAAGCTAAAGGTGGAGAGGCAAGCAAGGGCAAAGAAAAGATCATCGAGTAACCGAGTTGGAACCGTCTTACCCAACACAAGGTAAGTCATTAAGCATATAGTTTGTATTAATTTAAATGGTCATAACGTCTATGTAATGATGCTGAATGGAATGATAAATATATATATACATGTATGTATGTGGTGATGAAAGTGTTGAATGAGAAGAAAAGAGGTGAGATGTATTGAGTTGTTGATCTCGGCACTAAGTGTGCGGGTATAAACTTTTATGATCATGAGATTGGCGCTAAGTGTGCGGGTTTAAATTGTACAGCACTAAGTGTGCGAGTTTGATTATATAGCACTAAGTGTGCGAGTTGATTATATAGCACTGAGTGTGCGGACTTAATATATATTTTTGAATCACTATGGACACTAAGTGTGCGACATTATTGAGTTGATCACGGACAGCGGATCGGGTAAGTACCTTGAGTTCATGGCTAATAGGCGCTATGTTTATATTTGGAGTTGAGCTTGGTAAGTTTGAACCTATGTGAAAAATATACTTGAAGTCACGTACATAAGATTTATCGTGGAATAGGTGAAAGGCCGTTTAGTTGTATGATTGTAACGAAAATAAAATGATGTATGAAAATGCCTCAAATATCCTATTGATTAGTATATGGAATGTGAATGCATGATTTGGTATGAGATTGAACCGATAGGTCTGAGGAACTATGGCATGGTTCGGTATGGATGGAGTAACTAGCCTCGTTCCATTTTGTTTCCTCTTGTGATAATGTTATTAATGGATGGTAGTGCATTGCTTATGACTTACTGAGTTATATACTCACTCGGTGTTTCCTTGTCACCTATTCTAGGTTTCTTGGACTCGTCTCTTTTTGCGTGGTCGGGCCGTCATCGAAGTCATCACACCGGCTAGCAAGTTTTGGTACTTTCTTCTTAGTCGGCTTAGGAGAACATTTCGGCATGTATAGGCTATTATGTTGTGTTTGAACTTTGGTATGTAAACTTTTAGCCATGCGAAAATGGCATAAATATCGGTTGGGTTTGGTTTTATAACGCTAGGTCGTAAGCCTTGGTAATTCGACTTTTCTTTTTATGCCATATGTCATGGTTGATTATTTTGGTGTTAAAATTCATGATATGGCAATAGTGTAGTAGGGGGATGTTTGACAATGATTAGCCTTTGGCATGGCTAGTCATGATTATAATTTGTGATATGTATGATGAATTACTAGTTAGATCAAGGAGAAATCACGAAATGGGCATAGTTGCTTTCGTAACAGATGCTGGCAGCAGCAGTGACGTGAGATTGAAAAATCACTAAAAATAGTAGGAGTGGAATTAATTGATGAATAAATTATGTAATCGAAGCTCGATGAGTCTATTTTTATATAGAAGTAACGAAACGATCATATGGACAGTATGTTAAGAGATATTCAGGTTCTTGTGAGACAGGGCCAGAACGGTTTCTGGATTCCCTGTTCCGAATTTGGAAATTCATTATAAATTAACCAGAGATAATTAGGAGTCATTCCATATATTTACAGATTCCTCTCTGAGTCTAGTTTCTATAGAAACAAACGACATCAGTATTGAAGCTCTGTGCAGGGAGATATCCAATTCGTAATGCGCAAGGGTCAGTGTAGTCGATCCCTGTAACATGGGAGAATTTTACTAATAAACTGTACTAATTGGCCCGACCAAAAATTCTACAAAAATTTTACCATATAGGTATATGAGTCTAGTTCCAGGGAAAATTTACGGAACTGGATTTCGAGTTTCAGAACTCAAGATATGATTTTTAAAGCAACTAGTACGCAGATTGACAGCTTGTCTGAGAAATGTCAATAAGTGGTTTGAAGTCTGTTAACACCTCGTGTTCGACTCCGGCGACGGTCTCGGGTTCGGGGTGTTACATGATTAGAGATTGAGAATGGGTTGATAAGTACAGACATAAGCTAGAAAGATATCGGATTGACCGAAAGATTGTTTAATTTTTGCAACATCGCAGTTAGCGAAAAAGGTTAATTTTGGTAAAACGATCTATCTTGATATGATGTCGAGAAATGTATTGATTGAAATTCCCTCATGAATTGGTTTTCTTAGTAAAGGGAATATTATGGAATTTTGGGACGACAGAAATAGTTAAAGGAATAATATTCGAAATATGAAATGTTCAAGCATGGTAATTATAGTGAATAGTTTGTGGCTGTCTCTATTGAGATATTGTATGAGATTACCTGATACTGGAAATATTATTGGGGCTATCTAACCCCTGATGAATTCTTATATTATGAAAATGTTCCTTGATCTTAACATTAGATGAATATATTGTCAGTCTGATTGGGTGATGATCTGCATGGTTTTGTTTTTCTCTGGTATTTTGTTATATTCTGCCTATTTAGAATCGATGAGAAATTGTGTATGGTGGATTTCCTTTCTCAAGAAAGTTAATCAAAGTTAATGTATTCAGTTGAGGTATCAGTATTACTTATGTTAATGCATTTGTTAAGGTATTCGATTGGTATGATGAGTGAATTTGGAATGATGCATGTTGAATCGTTCTGTTGACTAGAAGAGAGAATTTCTTGAAATATCAATTACGGGATGAATAAGGTCGACTTGGTTGTTCAATCTGTATGGAATATATGTCTAGAATTTAATGAGATGTGTATACTTGAGAATAAGATTTTATTTCTTCACGGGTAAAAAGACGAATAGTCTAATTAAGAAGTGTAATTTTCCTAGAAGAATCGCATACAATAAGAAATCTGATATTGATAATGTGAAGATAATCTGGGTATTAAAAAAATGCTGAAACGATCATTGTTTATCTTTGAGTACAAATTCTTGAAATGTTGAAAGTTTGAAGATGTATAGCAAGAATCATTAGAATTACTTTTTCCGTTTCAGAATTAGAATGGACATAGAAAAGGTTAATATGGATTTTCTTGTCTGGACCATTCCTTTCCTTGAAAGAGGAAAGTGATATGGAGCATTGTTAAACGTTATGAGATGTGTAAATTATGTCGGTATACCCGAATGTCTGCTCACCAGATTCGTAGAATTTTGTGTGTTTATGAATTTTGGATATCATGAAATTTTAATCTCCACTAATCGGATTGAGATCCGAGTTTCATATCATGATTTCTTTGGAAAGCCAGAAGAGGCTTGAAATAAAAAGTAGCTGAGGGTTGAATTGTCAAATAATTGGACTGTGTGAAATTATAAAGAGTATGAGGCTGAGATGAACTAACTAGTTTTACTATTCGAATCTGAAAGGATTCGGGTGCGAATGTATATGTAACATGATGGTATGGATCGGAATTTTGAGTACATGAGCTTTTTAGTAGAGATTAAGTTTCAGAAAAAGTATTGTAAAGTGAATACCACTTATGATTTTTGTATGTAAAATTTAAAGAAATAGGTAGTAAAAGATTAGCCTGAGTGAAAGTTCTTTGACATCGATTATAGGATTGAGGAATCCAATTGAAAAACAAAAACCACTTTTCTGGTAAGATTCTCGAGGACGAAAATCCCTAAAGGGGGGAGAAATATAACATCCTGATTTTGGGCTTAGTCGGAACAGTGATTTCGGGATCACAAATTCGATAAGGAAAATTTCATTTTTATTATATTTTTATGGTCTACGATTTCACAAAATGATTTCGTGAAAATTTCGCTCGAAAATTTTGATGTTTGGGCATTCAATTTAGTAAAAACGACTAAATTGTAAAAAGTACAAAAGTTGAGTTCTACATGTTAAAGGTATTAAATTGTTATGAAATTTTAAATGGGAGGTCCTTAAATGATAATTAAACCATTGTATAACTTTTTGGACAAAAATGGCCTTGATTGGGTAAAATTTGAAAGAACAGTAAAAAGGGCATTTTGGTCATTTAGGGGTAAAATGAATTAAAAGACAAATTTTAAACTCCAAATGTGTCCCTTTCTTCTTGCTACAGTAGAATGTACCAAAAGAAGCCATGATCAGGGTTTGGCCAAGCTTCCAAGCTTAATAGTAAGTGATTCCGAGCTCCGTTTTTAATGTTCTATGTATTTTTGAAATCCCGGTAACATGATCTGCTCATTTCTACCATTATTTTGAGCTAGGATTTATGTTTAAAAATTTACCCATGAATGATATGCATGTATTTTTATGTTTAATGGTAGAATATGAAGCTTGAAATTGTGTTAAACAACTTTTGCTAAGCGATTTTATGTGAAAATGAGTAAAACGGTATAATCGGTAAAAATACCTAATGTTCATAAGTACATGTTAGAGTGAGAATTTGATGTTTCCATATAAGGGAAAAATGATCAGCATGTCATAAAACATAAGAAAATAGGAAGAAGTTTAATTTCCGAACCTTGAGGCAAAAGTGAAAATATGAAAAAGTTTAGGGGTCAAAATGAAAATTTGTAAAAATATGATTTTTAGACCCATATGAATTGTGTGACTAATTAGTAGGCTAAATGTGATATTATAGATTAAAGAAATCAAGATTTGAGCTTAAATCGAAAAAATACAAGGTTATGGACTAGAATTGTAAATTGCCATTTCTAGATCCGAGGTAAGTTTGTACGTAAATAATTTATCGATTCATTTTATTTTATTATATTTTGTTATCATATGAAATGTGGCTGCCTATAGAATGATTATTTGTTGTAAATTGCAAATTGAAAAAGGACTATGAATAAATTGTAACATGTTGGAAAGTGAGAAATTTCCTGGTTGATCATTCGGAATAGAAATGATACTGTAATATCCCGAATTAGGGCCTAATCAGAATAGTGGTTTCGTGACCACAAATCCGAGATAGAAATAATTATTTTATGATTATTTTGAGGTCTATGATATGATTGCATGATTGTGTGAAAATTTCGTGAAGAAATTCTATGCATAAAGTGCTTAATTTGAAGTTAGGGACTAAATTGAATAAGTTGAAAAACTTGCATTCTAGAAGTTTCTAGTATGAAATTGCTTTGAAATATTAATTAGGATTATGGACAAATATTGGACATGAATGGAATTTTTGGAAAGTTTAGTAGTAAGGGCATTTTGGTCATTTAGGGGTAAAATGAATTAAAATACAAAATTAAAAGCCAATTTTGCTCATCTTCTTCACCATGGACGTGTATACCAAGGGAGACTCCATGGCTAGGGTTTCCAAGCTTCCAAGCTCGATTGTAAGTCCGTTCTAGCCTCGTTTTTAATGATTTTTACATTTTTGGAGTCCCGGTAACTTGATTTAGCTTATACTAGCAATAATTCAACCTAGGATTCATATTTGGAAAAATACCCATAGGTGAAATTTGTGTATTTTGGTGTTTTATGATAGAATATGAGGTTTTAAATTATGTTAGACAACTTGTGCTACTCGGTTTTAAGTGAAAACGAGCAAAAGGGCTTAATCGGTAAAAATACCTAATAGTCATAAGTACATGTTAGAGTGAGGATTTGATGTTGCCATAGAAGGGAAAAATGATCAGCATGTCAGAAAACATAAGAAAATTGGATGAAGTTTAATTTCCGAACCTTGGGGCAAAAGTGCAAAATATGTAAAAGTTTAGGGGTCAAAATGGAAATTTTTAAAAATATGATTTTTGGACCCATACGAATAGTGTGACTAATTATTAGGCTAAATGTGATATTATAGATGAAGGAAATCGAGATTCGGGCTTAGATCGGGAAAATACAAGGTTATGGACTAAAATGGTAAATTACTGTTTCTGAATCGAGGTAAGTTCGTATGATAATAATAATGCAATGTTATGTTTGAATTATATTTCTTACTATTATTGCATATATTTTATGATTTAATATATTGGAAAAGTTGATGGAATGGTGTTTATGATGTGGAAATATGATATGAAAGAATGTTACATGAAATGCAAGAAAATGAAGATACATGACAAGTGATATATGAAATATGTGATATATGTTATGTAAATTCTTAAAAGCTGATTTGATATTTGAGTTGTGTCTTATTATACTATGAATGGACAATTGGTACTATGGATAGTGAGATCGACACTTCGAGTAAATTCGTACATAAATAATCTATCGATTTTTTATGTTATTATATTTTGATATCATATGAAATGTGGCTGCCTATCAAATGGTTGTTTGATGTAAATTATGAATTTAAATTGATTTCGGACAATTTAGTAAAATGTTGAAAAGTGAGGAATTTCCCAATTGAACTTTCGGAATAAAAACAATACAAATGATCTATTGTGAGGTCGCACGTGTAGTACTAAGTGCAGGCTACTATGCGTACCCGAAAACTGTAATCACGTGTGTAGTACTAAGTGCATGCTACTACGTGTATCAGATGGTTAGGTCACGTGTGTAGTACTAAGTGCAGGCTACTACGTGTACGGGATAATTGGTCACGTGTGTAGTACTAAGTGCAAGCTCCTACGTGTACCGGATAATTGGTCGCATGTGTAGTACTATTTGCAGGCTACTATGCATACCAGATAGCTTTGGCTACAAGTGTGAAAATATGTGCAGGCAATTGAGTATCAGTTATTATTCCGAAGAGTTCAACGGGAAAATCGATTAAGTAAAAATACAATTGAACATGATTATATGATGAATAAGTGTAGGTATATGTTTATGAAAAATTATGAGCAATGTGCTCGATAATTGGGTGAATTTCGATAAGACAAAATGGATTAAGTGGAATTATGTAAGAATAAATTTCAGTGGTAAAACGGTGTTGGACAGCAGCAATTGCATGACTTTGAAAATTCACTAAAAATTGTGGAAGTTGAATTAAAATGCAAATGATATATGAAAATAAATATTAATGAGTCTATTTTCACATGAAAGAAACAGGGGAAGCAAAATAATTCTATATTGTGTGAGATTTGAATTCTTGTGAAATAGGGTCTGAATGAATTTGAGATTCCCTGTTTCGACTTTAGAAATTCACCATAAATTTAAAAAAAATTATTAAGAGTCATATCTTACATGAATGGATTCCTTATTGAGTCTATTTTTAGGGGAAACATACTGCTTGGTCGTTGGAATTCTGTATAGGGATAAATTTGGTTCGTAGTGCACAGAGGTCAGAGTAGTCATACTCTGAAATAGGGGAGACTTTAACTAATAAACTGTACTAATTGGCTAAACAAAAAATTCTGGAAATTTTATGGGAGAAATATATATGAATCTAGTTTCAAGGAAAATTAACGAAACTAAATTTTGAGTTTTGTAGGTTCAGATATGAATGATTTAGTAACTGTAACTCGATAACACATCTTAACCTGAATATGTGTAATTGTACAATTATAGTGTTTTATCTTGAAAAGCGTGAGAGTAATTGCTTATTATTTTCATATGAACTTACTAAGCGTAAAGCTTACCCATCCTCTCCATTTCTTTAGTATTGGCAGGTTGGCTCGGGGTTGGAGATCGTCGGACGCAAAATCACACTATCAAACTATCATTTTTGGGAAAATTAATTCAAATATTAGAAATATCAAGTGAGTGACATGTATAGGAAGTTGGTTTTGTGATATGTATTTTTATTATGATTTTTACCTTACGTATCAGTCTGCATTGAGTTATCATATATGATCATGAGATGTGGTCCTTATCCATTATGGTTTATAAGTTTAATTAATCGTGCCATGTCCTATGTTTTGATGTGATGATATAGTTAGCTTTGTTCGTTATGCATGTGTTCGAAAAGTTTTGAATTAAATGAAATTTTATGGCCCCGTTGTAACACCCCGAACCCGAGACCGACACCGGAGTCGAACACGAGGTGTTAACAGACTTTAAACCCCTTATAAAAAATATTTCCCAGACACTGCCAATCTGCGTACTAGTCGCTTTAAAAATCATATCTTGAGTTTCACAACTCGAAAATCAGTTTCGTGATTTTTCCCTGAAACTAGACTCATATTCCCATCTACATATTTTTTTCTAGAATTTTTGGTCAGGCCAATTGGTACAGTTTATTAGTCAAAGTCTCCCATGTTACAGGGATCTACTACCCTGACCTTGGCGCATTACGACCGGGATATCTCCCTGCACAGAGCTTCAATACTGATCCCGTTTATTTCTATAGAAACTAGACTCAGAGAGGAATCTATACATATATGGTATGACTCCTAATTATCTCTGGTTAATTTATAGTGAATTTCCAAAGTTGGAACAGGGAATCCAGAAACCGTTCTGGCTCTGTCTTACGAGAACCTGAATATCTCTTAACATACTGTCCGTATGATTGTTTCGTTACTTTCCTATGAAAGTAGATTCATCAAGGTTTGTTTACATGATTTATTCACTATTTAATTCCATTCCTACTATTTTTAGTGATTTTCCAAATCTACGTCACTGCTGCTGTCAGCATCTGCCTTTAAGGTAGACTTTACCTATTTCATGGTTTCCATGATTCAACTAGCCCTTTTTGCATAAATAGCACAATTTATGATAGTGATTAACCATTCCTATGGCTAATCCTTGTCAAGCATATCCACACCGAATGATTATAACATTATACTCAAACACATATAAGCCATTTTCGCATGGCTATCCAAAATTATACAAGTCCAAAGGGTCCACGACCCTCAACAAACGGGTAGTCCTATACATGCCATTTCGAAGTTCAACCAAAATTGTACCAAAAGGGGGGGGGAATTTGATAGTGTGGGCGACTTTGACTTCAAGATCCCGAGTCCGATAGCTGGAGAACCAAATCTATAAAACAGAGGAGCAATGAAACGGAGTAAGCAATTTATGCTTAGTAAGTTTTGAGCAAGGAATTCCAGCACAACAAAAGTATAGCATTCATATAGCTAAACGGATAATTTCATATGCACAATTTTACGATATCGTACTTGCTTCACATTATCAACCCTTATGTACATACACAAAAGATCAACTCAGCCAAAGGCCGGTAGCTCGTTTATCAACTGAGCGAATACTTATTTGTAAGGGCTCAACTAAATTCAAGCACATACGAAACATACCTCAATGTTAGGATGTTTCAAGAGTATTAACTGGAATTTTACAGCAAGTTCATTCATTCCCAAATCACGAACCTTCGGAATTTAACCGGATATAGCTCCTCGTTCAAATGCCTTCGGGACATAGCCCGGTTATAGTAATTCGCACAAATGCCTTCGGGACTTAACCCGGATTTAGTAACTCGCACAAATGCCTTCGGGACTTAACCCGGATTTAGTAACTCGCACAAATGCCTTCGGGCTTAGCCCGGAATTAGTATCTCGCACAAATGCCTTCGGGACTTAACCCGGATTTAGTAACTCGCACAAATGCCTTCGGGCTTAGCCCGGAATTAGTATCTCGCACAAATGCCTTCGGGACTTAGCCCGGAATTAGTATCTCGCACAAATGCCTTCGGGCTTAGCCCGGAATTAGTATCTCGCACAAATGCCTTCGGGACTTAGCCCGGAATTAGTATCTCGCACAAATGCCTTCGGGACTTAACCCGGATTTAGTAACTCGCACAAATGCCTTCGGGCTTAGCCCGGATATTGTCACTTAGCACAAGCCTTCGGGACTTAGCCCGGACATCATTCAAATAACCATGCACATTTAACAATAAATCATGGCCCATTCGTATTTCATTTTCGTTAGCAAAACTCAAACACAAGACATTTATCATTCTTGCAAATTCGGCTCAATAGCCACACAAAGAGCATGATTTTAATTTGCTTAAAACATGATCTAATCACATCATAATTTAAGCTCTTTTACTCAAGAACTTACCTCGGATGTTGTCGAACGATTCCGATGGCTATTCGACCACTTTTTCCTTTCCTTTATCGGATTTAGTCCCCCTTTGCTCTTGAGCTTAATTAAACAAATAAATTGATTTAATCATTTGAGCATCGAAAAGAGGAACACAAGGCACTTAGCCCATATTTATACATTGGACTTTAAAGTCACATACATGTGAAATCATGCATCAACTCAACATATTAACCCACACTCCCCTTTAGCCGATTGTCCTAACCAAGATATAGGCATCAATATGTTTGCCTCTAACCGAATTCATGCAACGCCAATCCATCTCATGTGGCCGAATATGCATGTCTACTTTGAGGCCAAATTATATTCTTAGTACCACATATAAATGACATACATTTTACTAACTAATGCATTACATATTATAACTCAATATGCATCCATCATTTAGTCCATAACTAAACCACCACCATATATAAACATATACTTTGGGGTGATATATATTTGTATCATACCAATACATCATGTGCATATATATATATATACAAGAGCCGAACCACAAGGCTAATTATAGCCATCTCATATATTTTCATCCCATACCCGAATGTACAAGTACATTATAATAGCTTCCAACTTAATTCATCATAAATTTCCCCCCTTTTTTTTTTCTTCATGGTCGAATGCTCCTTCTACTCCTTTTACCTTCACAAAGCATGAATTTCATCATCCAACTTACAAGCTTACAATCTCATGAAGTTTAACCTCATGGTACCTATCAAACTCTCACTCATTAGCTTCTATCATAAACCTCCAACAACACCCAATAAACATATACTTTGGGGGTCTATGGTAGAACCAAGAAAGGAACTCATAGATATCAAGATGTGAGCAACTACCATTATTCATCTAAGTTTAGCATGAAACACAATCATCACCCTTATTAATCTTTTATAGCCGAAAACCATACTCACCCCCAAAATCGAAATTTCAACATGGTTTACAAAAATCACTTGATAACTCACTCAATATCAACTAAAATTTCAAAAGCTAGTACAAACTTCCTTACCTTAATAGTGACCTAAGATGACTGATTGCTTCACTCCCTTCTTCTTCCTTTCAATTCGGCCAAGAAGAACCAAAGAACACAACTTGTTTTTCTTTCTTCCTTAGAACATTCGGCCAAGGGGAAATGAAGAAAGATGGACACTTTTTTTTCTTTGTTTTCTTTCTTACTTTCACGGCAATGGGGAGGGGAAGAAACAATTACACACATCCTTTTCTTTTTCCATTTCTTTATTCCCCATACTTCTTATTATATTTTATCCTACATACCTCACTAGGCCAACATGTTCCCAACATGTTTCCACCCATAGCATGGCCGGCCACTACTTATTAGGGGGGAATTTGACATGCAAGTCCCCCCTTTTTTCCACATGCACTAATAGGTCCTTACGCATTGACCTATCACATTTTAAAATTTTCTCACATAAGTCCTATTGACTTAATTCACATGCAATCGACTAAATCGAAGCTTGAAATTTTCACACATTCATAATTACATATTCTAGACAATAAATATCACATTCAAACATTTCGGTGACTCGGTTTAACAGTCCCGAAACCACTTCCCGACTAGGGTCAATTTTGGGCTGTCACAACTCTCCCCCACTTAAGAAATTTTCGTCCCCGAAAATCTTACCGGTAAATAGGTTTGGGTATCGTTCTTTCATCGAGCTCTCGGTTTCCCAAGTACCTTCCTCGATCCCGTGTTTGAGCCATAACACCTTCACTAACGGAACCCTTTTGTTCCGCAACTCCTTTACTTCACGAGCTAGGATACGCATCGGTTCTTCTTCATAACTCATATCGGCTTGAATTTCAACCTCTGATGGGCTAATTATGTACGATGGATCAGATCGATAGCGTCGAAGCATCGAAACATGAAAGACGTCGTGAATCCTTTCAAGCTTAGGGGGCAAAATCAATCTATACGCAACCGGACCAACTCGTTTGGAGATTTCGTACGGCCCAATGAATCTCGGCTCAACTTGCCCTTACGGCCAAATCTGAGTACCTTCTTCCAAGGCGAAACTTTAAGAAACACTTTATCTCCCACTTAATATTCAATGTCCTTTCGTTTCAAATCCGCATACGATTTTTGACGATCTGTGGCTGCTTTCAGACTTTCACGGATTACCTTTACTTTCTGTTCGGCATCCTTAATCAAATCAACTCCGAAAATTTTACTTTCACCGAGCTCGGTCCAAAACAATGGTGTACGGCATTTACGACCGTACAAAGCCTCGTAAGGTGCCATCTTAATACTTGATTGAAAACTATTGTTGTAAGCGAATTCAATCAAAGGTAAATACCGTTCCCATGAACTACTGAACTCGAGGATGCAACGTCTCAACATATCCTCAAGTATCTGAATTATCCGCTCAGATTGACCATCGGTTTGGGGATGAAAAGCAGTGCTAAAATGCAGTTTGGTACCCACAGCTTCTTGCAATTTCCTCCAAAATCGCGAGGTGAATCTCGGATCTCTATCCGACACGATAGAAATAGGTACCTCGTGTAATCTCACGGGGATAAGGTGAGCCGGCTTAGTCAGTCTATCAACAACAACTCAAATCGCATCCTTCTTACTTGTTGACCATGGCAGTCCGGACACAGAGTCCATTGTGACTTGGTCCCATTTCCACTCGGGTATCATGATCGGCTGAAGTAATCCTGAAGGCACTTGATGTTCTGCTTTCACTTGTTGACATATTAAACATCTCGAAACAAAGTCGGAGATGTCTCGTTTCATACCATGCCACCAAAACCAACATTTCAAATCGTTGTACATTTTCGTACTCCCCGGGTGACTTGACATTCGGCTACAATGGGCTTCGTTCAGAATCATCGAAATGAGTTCTGAACTCCTTGGAATACACAAACGACTTCTGAACCTCAAACAATCATCATCATCAATTTGAAACTCCGATTCCTTGTTCGGAGCACACTCAGCCCGTTTTGCAACCAATTCATCATCAAATTTCTGGGCTTCACGAATTTGATGAATCAATAATGGTTTGGCTTTTAATTCAGCTATTAACACATTGTCGGGTGGAACAGACAAGTGCACATTCATCGCTCGTAAAGCAAACAATGATTTCCGGCTTAAGGCGTCCGCAACCACATTAGCCTTTCCCGGGTGGTAATCAATGACAAGCTCGTAATCTTTCAACATCTCAAGCCAACGTCTTTGTCGCAGATTTAAGTCTCTCTGAGTCATCAAATATTTGAGACTTTTGTGATCCGAAAATACATGGCACTTTTCACCAAATAAGTAATGTCGCCATATTTTTAAAGCAAATATGATGGCAGCTAGTTCAAGATCATGGGTCGGATAATTTTTCTCATGTGGCTTTAATTGTCTCGACGCATAGGCCACAACTTGACCTTCTTGCATCAATACGCAACCCAACCCAAGTAGAGATGCGTCACTATAAATGACAAACTCTTTGCCTGATTCGGGTTGTACAAAAATTGGAGCTTCAGTCAAATGAGTTTTCAGTTGATCGAAACTTTTCTGACATTTCTCCGTCCATTCGAACTTAACATCCTTTTGAAGTAGCTTCGTCATTGGTGTGGCTATCATCGAGAAACCTTTGACAAATCGTCGGTAATAACCGGCGAGCCCCAAAAAGCTCCGAACTTCGGTAATATTTCTTGGAGGCTTCCAGTTAAGCATGGCTGAAATTTTGCAAGGGTCAACTTGAATACCCAATGCGGATACCACATGACCCAAGAAGCTAACCTCTCTTAACCAGAACTCACACTTACTGAACTTAGCATATAATTGCTTATCCCGTAAAATTTGCAACACCAGTCTCAGGTGCTCAGCATGTTCGGTCTCATCTCTTGAATAGACCAAGATGTCATCAATGAACACAACTATGAACCGATCCAAATATGGTTTGAAGATCCGATTCATCAAATCCATAAATACCGCAGGGGCATTAGTGAGCCCAAACGGCGTCACTAAGAACTCGTAGTGACCATATCTCGTTCTGAAGGCAGTTTTGGGTATGTCCGAATCTCGAATTCGCAACTGATAATAGCCCGATCTCAAATCTATTTTTGAGAACATTGAGGCTCCCTTCAGTTGGTCAAACAAATCATCGATACGCGGTAACGAATATTTGCTCTTTATCGTCACTTTATTCAGTTGACGATAGTCAATGCACAGCCTCATGGTTCCGTCCTTCTTTTTCACGAACAATACTAGTGCACCCCAAGGTGAGAAACTTGGTCGAGCAAAACCTCTATTAGTCAATTCTTGCAACTGAGCTTTCAACTCTTTTAACTCGATTGGTGCCATACGATACGGAGCTATCGAAATCGGCATAGTCCCAGGTACAAGCTCAATACCAAACTCTACCTCCCGAGCAGGTGGTAAACCCGGTAATTCTTCAGGAAAAACATCCGGGTATTCACAAACCACCGGTACAGATTCGGGTTTCTTTTCTAATTCTTTGTCATCAAGTACATACGCAAGGTATGCTTCGCACCCTTTTCTTACATATTTCTGGGCCAACATTGCTGATATTACAGCTGGCATCCCCTCCAAGTCCGTAGACTCAACTCGGATTACTTCGTTATTTGCGCACCTCAAATCAATAGTCTTGCTTTTGCAATTCACAACCGCATCATGCGCGGTCAACCAATCCAAACCAAGAATAACATCAAATTCATCAAACGGCAAAAGCATCAAGTCCGCCGGGAAACAGGAACCTCGAATTTCTAGGGGACATTTCTTACACACTTTGTCGACAAGCACGTAACGACCCAAGGGGTTTGACACCCGAATTACGAACTCAGTAGACTCAATAGGTAAAGTCTTACTGGATGCTAAGGTTTCACATATGTAAGAATGAGTAGAACCGGGGTCAATCAAAGCAATTACATTAGTATCAAAGAGTGTAAAAGTACCGGTAATAACATCAGGCGAAGAAGCATCCTCGCGGGCACGTATAGCATAAGCTCTAGCAGGCGCACGAGCCTCGGATCTGGTCGTAGAATCTCTAGATCCTCTCTGACCACCACCAGCATTGCCCGTATTTCCAGATGGTCTACCTCGAGCAGTGGTAGCACCCGGTTTCCCACTCTGATTTACATTCTGTTCAGACAACCTCGGGCAATCTTTAATGAAGTGGTCAACCGATCCGCACTTGTAACAGGAGCGGTCAGGGAATCTACAACTCCCCGAATGCCATTTACCGCAATATCGACATTTCGTTCTGTCTCGACGTTCATTCCCAACACTGGCGACCGAAGTGCCTCGTGTACCCACAGGGGTCGATCACGATCTCGTCTAAAAAGGCCCGAAGTGCCTCTAAACTGGCCCGCATCATCTCGAAATTTCTTCGATGCCTGTTGAAGAGACTTTCCCGAGGATCTTTTACGAAACTCTCCAGTTCCCTCATCAACTTTTTGTTTTTCTTTTCTAAGCTCTTCGGCTTTACAAGCTCGCTCGACAAGTACTACGAACTCTCGTATTGCAAGAACGCCAACGAACATTTTTTATATCTTCATTCAGCCCATCCTCGAAGCGTTTACACATAATAGCCTCGGACGAAACACATTCCCGAGCGTATCTACTAAGTCTAACAAATTTTCGCTCGTAATCAGTAACTGACATGGAACCTTGCTTAAGCTCAAGAAATTCCTTCCGTTTTTGATCAACAAATCTCTGACTGATATACTTTTTCCGAAACTCAGTTTGGAAAAACTCCCAAGTTACTTGCTCTCGGGGCACAACAGAAGTCAGAGTACTCCACCAATAGTAGGCAGAATCGCGTAGCAAGGAGATAGTACACTTTAGGCATTCATCGGGTGTACAAGATAGCTCATCGAGTACCCGGATAGTGTTGTCCAACCAAAATTCAGCTTGCTCGGCATCGTCGCTATCCGTAGCCTTAAATTCAGTAGCCCCATGTTTTCGGATTCTGTCAACTGGGGGCTTATTTGACCTTATTTGGTCAGTTACCGGAGGCATTGTAGGTGCGGGGGTGGTATTAGTTGGGAATGGAGGTTGTGGGACAGCCGTATTAGTTCGAATGTATTGGTTGAACCAATCATTCATCACACTATAGAAAGCTTGTCTAGCTTCCTCATTCGGGTTACTAGCATTAGGTTGAGAGTCCGCCGGTGCTGTCCCTTGTGCGGGAGCAGGCGCTACACTCTCAAGATCATCAGCTACCTCTCGGTTGGGATCGGGATCCATTACTATAAATAAACACATTTACAATTGTCAGAAATCACCACACTATCAAGTAATCACATAAAATGGCATGTATAGCTAGACCCAACGCATTACGGTAGTCCTAGAATCGACTAAACCGTAGCTCTGATACCAATCAAATGTAACACCCCGAACCCGAGACCGACACCGGAGTCGAACACGAGGTGTTAACAGACTTTAAACCCCTTATAAAAAATATTTCCCAGACACTGCCAATCTGCGTACTAGTCGCTTTAAAAATCATATCTTGAGTTTCACAACTCGAAAATCAGTTTCGTGATTTTTCCCTGAAACTAGACTCATATGCCCATCTACATATTTTTTTCTAGAATTTTTAGTTGGGCCAATTGGTACAGTTTATTAGTCAAAGTCTCCCATGTTACAGGGATCGACTACCCTGACCTTGGCGCATTACGACCGGGATATCTCCCTGCACAGAGCTTCAATACTGATGCCGTTTGTTTCTATAGAAACTAGACTCAGAGAGGAATCTATACATATATGGTATGACTCCTAATTATCTCTGGTTAATTTATAGTGAATTTCCAAAGTCGGAACAGGGAATCCAGAAACCGTTCTGGCCCTGTCTTACGAGAACCTGAATATCTCTTAACATACTGTCTGTATGATTGTTTCGTTACTTTCCTATGAAAGTAGATTCATCAAGGTTTGTTTACATGATTTATTCACTATTTAATTCCATTCCTACTATTTTTAGTGATTTTCCAAATCTACGTCACTGCTGCTGTCAGCATCTGCCTTTAAGGTAGACTTTACCTATTTCATGGTTTCCATGATTCAACTAGCCCTTTTTGCATAAATAGCACAATTTATGATAGTGATTAACCATTCCTATGGCTAATCCTTGTCAAGCATATCCACACCGAATGATTATAACATTATACTCAAACACATATAAGCCATTTTCGCATGGCTATCCAAAATTATACAAGTCCAAAGGGTCCACGACCCACAACAAACGGGTAGTCCTATACATGCCATTTCGAAGTTCAACCAAAATTGTACCAAAAGGGGGGGCTTTGATAGTGTGGGCGACTTTGACTTCAAGATCCCGAGTCCGATAGCTGGAGAACCAAATCTATAAAACAGAGGAGCAATGAAACGGAGTAAGCAATTTATGCTTAGTAAGTTTTGAGCAAGGAATTCCAGCACAACAAAAGTATAGCATTCATATAGCTAAACGGATAATTTCATATGCACAATTTTACGATATCGTACTTGCTTCACATTATCAACCCTTATGTACATACACAAAAGATCAACTCAGCCAAAGGCCGGTAGCTCGTTTATCAACTGAGCGAATACTTATTTGTAAGGGCTCAACTAAATTCAAGCACATACGAAACATACCTCAATGTTGGGATGTTTCGAGAGTATTAACTGGAATTTTACAGCAAGTTCATTCATTCCCAAATCACGTACCTTCGGAATTTAACCGGTTATAGTAATTTGCACAAATGCCTTCGGGACTTAACCCGGATTTAGTAACTCGCACAAATGCCTTCGGGACTTAACCCGGATTTAGTAACTCGCACAAATGCCTTCGGGCTTAGCCCGGAATTAGTATCTCGCACAAATGCCTTCGGGACTTAACCCGGATTTAGTAACTCGCACAAATGCCTTCGGGCTTAGCCCGAAATTAGTATCTCGCACAAATGCCTTCGGGACTTAGCCCGGAATTAGTATCTCGCACAAATGCCTTCGGGCTTAGCCCGGAATTAGTATCTCGCACAAATGCCTTCGGGACTTAGCCCGGAATTAGTATCTCGCACAAATGCCTTCGGGACTTAACCCGGATTTAGTAACTCGCACAAATGCCTTCGGGCTTAGCCCGGATATTGTCACTTAGCACAAGCCTTCGGGACTTAGCCCGGACATCATTCAAATAACCATGCACATTTAACAATAAATCATGGCCCATTCGTATTTCATTTTCGTTAGCAAAACTCAAACACAAGACATTTATCATTCTTGCAAATTCGGCTCAATAGCCACACAAAGAGCATGATTTTAATTTGCTTAAAACATGATCTAATCACATCATAATTTAAGCTCTTTTACTCAAGAACTTACCTCGGATGTTGTCGAACGATTCCGATGGCTATTCGACCACTTTTTCCTTTCCTTTATCGGATTTAGTCCCCCTTTGCTCTTGAGCTTAATTAAACAAATAAATTGATTTAATCATTTGAGCATCGAAAAGAGGAACACAAGGCACTTAGCCCATATTTATACATTGGACTTTAAAGTCACATACATGTGAAATCATGCATCAACTCAACATATTAACCCACACTCCCCTTTAGCCGATTGTCCTAACCAAGATATAGGCATCAATATGTTTGCCTCTAACCGAATTCATGCAACGCCAATCCATCTCATGTGGCCGAATATGCATGTCTACTTTGAGGCCAAATTATATTCTTAGTACCACATATAAATGACATACATTTTACTAACTAATGCATTACATATTATAACTCAATATGCATCCATCATTTAGTCCATAACTAAACCACCACCATATATAAACATATACTTTGGGGTGATATATATTTGTATCATACCAATACATCATGTGCATATATATATATATACAAGAGCCGAACCACAAGGCTAATTATAGCCATCTCATATATTTTCATCCCATACCCGAATGTACAAGTACATTATAATAGCTTCCAACTTAATTCATCATAAATTTCCCCCTTTTTTTTTTTTCTTCATGGCCGAATGCTCCTTCTACTCCTTTTACCTTCACAAAGCATGAATTTCATCATCCAACTTACAAGCTTACAATCTCATGAAGTTTAACCTCGTGGTACCTATCAAACTCTCACTCATTAGCTTCTATCATAAACCTCTAACAACACCCAATAAACATATACTTTGGGGGTCTATGGTAGAACCAAGAAAGGAACTCATAGATATCAAGATGTGAGCAACTACCATTATTCATCTAAGTTTAGCATGAAACACAATCATCACCCTTATTAATCTTTTATAGCCGAAAACCATACTCACCCCCAAAATCGAAATTTCAACATGGTTTACAAAAATCACTTGATAACTCACTCAATATCAACTAAAATTTCAAAAGCTAGTACAAACTTCCTTACCTTAATAGTGACCTAAGATGACCGATTGCTTCACTCCCTTCTTCTTCCTTTCAATTCGGCCAAGAAGAACCAAAGAACACAACTTGTTTTTCTTTCTTCCTTAGAACATTCGGCCAAGGGGAAATGAAGAAAGATGGACACTTTTTTTTTTCTTTGTTTTCTTTCTTACTTTCACGGCAATGGGGAGGGGAAGAAACAATTACACACATCCTTTTCTTTTTCCATTTCTTTATTCCCCATACTTCTTATTATATTTTATCCTACATACCCATAGCATGGCCGGCCACTACTTATTAGGGGGGAATTTGACATGCAAGTCCCCCCTTTTTTCCACATGCACTAATAGGTCCTTACGCATTGACCTATCACATTTTAAAATTTTCTCACATAAGTCCTATTGACTTAATTCACATGCAATCGACTAAATCGAAGCTTGAAATTTTCACACATTCATAATTACATATTCTAGACAATAAATATCACATTCAAACATTTCAGTGACTCGGTTTAACGGTCCCGAAACCACTCCCGACTAGGGTCAATTTTGGGCTGTCACACCCGTTTTCATCTATGTGTATTGTTAAGTCTGGTAATGCCTCGTACTCTATTCCGGCCTTGGATACGGGTAAGGGGTGTTACAGATATGAATGATCTATTGTGATGTCACGTGTGTAGTACTAAGTGCAGGCTACTATGCGTACCCGATAACTTCGATCATGTGTGTAGTACTAAGTGAAGGCTACTACGTGCATCAGATGGTTAGGTCACGTGTGTAGTACTAAGTGGAGGCTACTACGTGTACCGGATAATTGGTCGCATGTGTAGTACTAAGTGCAGGCTATTATGCGTACCAGATAGCTTTGGCTACAAGTGTGAAAATATGTGCAGGCAACTGAGTATTAGTTATTATTTCGAAGAGTTCAACGGGAAAATCGATTAAGTAAAAATATATGTGAACATGATTATATGATGAATAAGTGCAGATATATGTTTAAGAAAATTTTGAGCAATATGCTCGATATTTGAGTGAACTTCGATAAGACAAAATGGATTAAGTGAAATTATGTAAGAGTGAATTTTAGTAGTAAAATAGTGTTGGACAGCAGCAGTTGTGTGACTTTTAAAATTTACCAAAAATTGTGTAAGTTGAATTAAATTTAAAATAAATTATGATATTAAATCTTAATGAGTCTATTTTCATGTAAAAGAAACATGGGGAGTAAAAGAGTTGTATATTATGTGATATTTTATTTTTTGAGAGACAGTGTCAGAATGAATTCGAGATCACCTGTTCTGATTTGAAATTTTTTTTAAAAATTTTAGAAAAATAATTATTAGTTATAATTTATATTCCTAGATTCTTTGATGAGTCTACTTTTAATATAAAAAACAAAAACATTATTCTAGTCTCATACTATGAGATAAATAAATTTTAGTGAAGAAAGGTCGAAACTGTGAAACAGCAAAATAGGGAAGACTTTGAATAATAAAATGTACTTATTGGCTTAACCAAAAATTCTAAAAATTTTATTGTGGAAATATATATTAGTCTAGTTTCAGGAAATATTTATAGATCTTAATTTGGAGTTCTGTGACTCAAGAAAATAGCTTAACCAGAACATGTGTGAATGTACAATTGGGTTAGTTTTACTATGGAAAGCATGTTAGTAAATTGCTTATTATTATTTCATGTGAGCTTACTAAGCGTAAAGCTTACCCCTTCCTTTCCATTTCTTTTAGTGTTGTCAAGTTAGCTCAGGGTTGGAGATCGTCGGAGGCAGCATCACACTATCAGGCCAACACCTTGACAGTATAAACACATATGCTAGAATTATCAAGTGAGTGACATGTATAGGGAGCTAGTATAAACACATATGCTAGAATTATAATTTGGCCAAATATATTGGTCTTTAGTGAGCTAATGATTCTAACTTATAAATCTAGCTATTTATGTTATGTTTGATATTGGTGATGTGCATATGCTTGTTTGGCATGTATTGTTGGTAATATGTTATCTGTTGTTGTGAATGTTTAAGTCCGTTAACGCCTCGAACCCTGTCCCGACGTTGGATATGGGTGAGGGGTGTTGCAGCCAGTGTAAGACATGTCTGGGACATGCATCAGCTACGAGATGATTTTCAGTGTAAGACCGTGTCTGGGACATGGCATCGACTTGAGATATGAGCTACTGTAAGACAGTGTCTGGGACATGGCATCGGCACCTTACCCATGTTTAAGGCTTAATCATTATCCAGTAGTGTTCCGGATGGCTCAACGGTGAAAGGTATGTTCTTACGTTAATAAGGAAAGTATAGCCATGTTGTGAGTGGTATAGGTACCTAATTGGTACGTATGAGATATGAGCCCTATATATATATAACTTGTGATTTGTATGGACGGTAATGAGTAAGTTATACTTATGCCTACCTCGGTATTATGAGCATGTTGATCATTGATATATTGTTGTTGTATATTTACTTATATGCAACTTACTAAGCTTTTATGCTTACTCCCTTTCCTTTCCATTTCCTTACAGTGCCGCCTATCTAGCTCAAGGATCACCGGAAGTTAGAGATATCAATCGCACTATCAACCGAAGCATTCAGTATAGTTGGATTTATATTTTGATTATGGCATGTATAAGACTTAGACTTTATTATTTTGTGTCTTTGAGATTTGGCCAATTGTGTTGGCTTGGGTTGGAAGCCTTTCAATTTGTATTATGCCTTGAATAATGGCTAACATTCATTTTGAATTTATAAAAGATACATTATCATGGTGGAATAAATGTCAATTATGGCTGATTTGATTTTAGAAATTGTGCTCGTTTTAGTATTGGTTGGAATTTGTATGGAAATAGGCAAGTAAGGGTGGCAATGAGGCTTGGTAAATAACCTTATATTTTCGACACAGGTAGACACTCGGGCGTGTGTCTAGGCCGTGTGTGACACACGGTCTGCCCCATGGGTGTGTAGTTCAGTCGTGTATCCCCTGCACGTAAAAATTTTAAGTCAGTATGCATGGTAATAAACACACGGGCAGAGACATGGTCGTGTGTCTCAACCGTGTGGAGGGCACGACCTAGCACATGGGCATGTGCCTTGGCCGCGTGACATCATGAGCATGCTGACATCAGAAATAGAATGTCCATGTTTTTGCATACAGGCTAGGACACGAGCGTGTCGTGGCCGTGTGAGGGACACGGGCCATTGACACGGGCATGTGTCTGGTCGTGTGAAAACCCCTGTAGGTGTGAATTAGAATTAATTCTACACGGGTGTAGGACATGAGTGTGTCCCAGGGTGCTTAGGCCATGTGAGTCACACGGGCCATCAGCACTACCATGTCGAAATGATCACACAGACGAGTTCCTCTTCCACAGGGATTGTGCCCTGTTTTAAAGGAAAATTTCTTAAGGTTGGTTTAAGGACCCAGAAAGGTTTCGATTAGTTTTCAACGATCGATTTGGGGCTCGTGACTCGATCGTGTGACTTGACCGTTGGGCTCGTAGCTCGTGACGCCCCACACTGTTAAGCATATGGGCGTGTGACTCGACTGTGTGTCTGCTGTAACTTAATTAAACAAGTCTGTGAGTTACTCGGCTTAGACACACGAGCGTGTCTACTAGCCATGTTTGACACACGGGCTAACACATGGGTGTGTGGCCGGCCGTGTGACCCAAGTCAGTATTGTAACAGTCTGGTTTAGACCTTAGTCGGAATAATGGTTTCGGGACCACAAATCCGAGTTTGAAAAATATTTTAATATTATTTTCTATTTTTGTGATATGTGAATTTATATCTGCGAAATTTCTGTGATTTAATTTGTCTGTTTCTGTGCTTAATTATGAATAAGGACTTAATCGCCTAAAATGCAAAAGTTACGTGTTAATTGTTAAAGTGCCTATTTGGCTTGGCTTTCTATAGTAAAGGTCCTTAAGTTTGTTATTAAGCCATTAGAAACATGAGTGGACTATTATGGCCTTATTATAATGATTTATTAATGGCTTAATAAATGGGGCAAAATTGGTATTCAGTATTTTATGTTAATTAAAGTAAACAAAATGCATGAAATTAGCCATTTCCCATGTGTTCTTGCCGAAAATACCAAGAAAAATAAAAAGAAAAAGAGCCTTAGGGTTTCGACATTTGCAAGCATCAGTTAGGTATGTATTTTTGATTGATTTTTAATAATTTCTACGTTTCTGTGATCGTTGCTTCGTGTTCTTCAAAGCCCATGTCTGAATTTCTATTTCTGTTAAAGATTTCATGAAATGCCATTGTTGATATCATGAGTTTTGTGATGTTTTTGGATTAATTATGAAGGCTTGGTAGATGAGTTATAAGTTTTGTCTTTTAATTTTTATGAAATAGAGCTATTTGAGCTAATTTGTGAAAATAGGGTTTTAAAGGACTAAATTATGAATTAAATATGTTATCTGGGCTTGTGTAGAAGCCATGTATATTCGGCCAAGCTATAGTCTTGGCGAATTTTGCATATTTATGATTTTGTGAAAAATGGACTAAATTGTCAAAGTGTGAAATTGTAAGGGCTAAAATGAAAAGTTCCCTAAATATATGTATATGGATTAAATTGAATGTAATATATGATTGAATGGTTTAAATTTGTATTATATTAGATCAAGAACAAAGAAAATTGGACTTAGATCGGGGGAAGTCCAAATTAGTCAAATAGTTGACTCGTTCCATCCGAAATTCGTCCAAGGTAAGTCAAATTAAAATTATTTGTTAATTTGAATAAATTTTGCACATATAAACTATAATCTGTATTGAATGGCCTTGAGTTTCAGATGAATATCTTTGGAATAAATTATAATAATATGTTAGTATCCGAAAAGCTCTGTATACTTCTAAAGGAAAGTTGACATCTGAGATATTGTGTAAGACCGTGTTTGGGACACAGGCCTCGGTTGAGAATTACGTATAAGACCATGTCTGGGACATCGGCATCGTATCTGATTTCGTGTAAGACCTTGTTTGGGACAGAGGCATCGACATTGAATTACATGTAAGACCAGGTCCGGGACGTCGACATTGTACCTGTTTATGATTATCTGTGTCATTTCTGAACCATCTGAGGATTGAGTACGAGATATGGGAATGAATGTATTATGAAATGTATAATCTATATAGGTACGTATGTATCGTACTAAGTCTCTGAATATGAAAGACTCGATTTTGTGAAGTATGTACGAAACCATGAATTACTTCTTGAAATAACTCTGAATTCTTACTATTGATTTTACTTATATTTTTTAATAGACGGACTAGCTGTATTTGACTTACTAAGATCTTTATAGCTTACTCTGTGTGATTTCTATCTATTTTACAGTTATTGTAGCTACTGAAGGCTCGGGATAGTCGAGGATCTTCACCACACTATCGAAATCATTTTGGTACTTTTGAAAGTGTAAATATATATTTTTTTAGTATGGCATGTATAGGCTAGAATGTTTAAGTAAGTAAGCTTGATATGTATATATGTTATGCCATGTGAATTGCCTAATAAATGACAAGTTTGTGCATAGTTTTGGTGTATGTTTGTAATGTGTTATGTTCTAATGTGTTTTGGTCATCTTTAAGCATGTTTTGAGCATGGAATTGGTTGAAAATTTTGGTATGAATGTTGTATACTATTGCTTGAAGGATTGACCCTTAAAGAAGTGGCAAATTGGCTTAAACCAAGCCTGCATTGTGCCACACGGTTAGGTGACACGAGCGTGCCTTATGGCCGTGGGCTTAAGTCAGTAGCAAGCTAAGTACCACACGACTATGGCACACGGCCGTGTCTATTGGTCGTGTGAAAAAGTTAGTATTGGACCTATTTTTGGCACGGCTGGTTCACATGGGCGTGTCTAATGTCCGTGTATGCCACACGGCCTAGTCACACGAGCTTGTGACTTTAATAGGTTTGGAAGATTTGGTTAAGTCCTGAAATTTCTGAATAGGTTCGGTTTAGTTCCGACCTTTCCTTAAACGTATGTTTTAGGTCTCGTAGACCATCTTAAGTGACGATTGCTTATGAAATGATGTTCAATAATATCTGTAATTCTGAATTGGTCTAAAATGTTCTGTCTGTCTGGTAATGCCTCGTAACCCTAATCCGATGTCAGTTACGGGTTAGGGGTGTTACAAGTATACCCTTCAGATTTCATACTGCCAAGGCACACGGGCGTGTCTCCGATCGTGTGATACAAGTCAGTATGTATGCTCTGTTTCCACATGGCTTGTGACACAGGCGTGTCTGGTGCTCGTGTGAGGCACACGACCTATTCACACGAGCTTGTCACCCTTATATAAGTGAAAAATTTCTAATTTTTTTAAAACTTTCATATGTTAACGATTTAGTCTTGAACCACATCTGTTGAAAATTGGCCTACCTCCTCCAAAATCCCCAACAACATCTAAAGCATGTATATGGCCTTATAGGCCCCTATAAGGGACAATATGATAGTCGATTCTAGGACTAATGTAGTGTGTGTGTGAGTCTAGCTATACATGCCATACATATTCTGTGATAGTGGGATGATTCCTGAAAGGTTAAATTGTGTTTTCATATAGTAATAGATCCCGGAAGAGCTATGGCTGATGATGTAGAGAGTAACGCGCCTAGTCTTGCTCAAGGGGCAGCGCCATCTGATTCTAGACCTATAAAGAGTAGCCATAAGGGAGAGGCTAAACAAGACTTTTTCCAGATGATGATTGAGTGGTTCATGGAGTTCGTTCGAACGAATCCGGCTGCTCAACAAAACCCTGCTATTCCTCAAGTTATAGATTTGACACGGTTGAACAAGCTGCCAATGGATAAGATTCAGAAACATGGGGCTGAAGAGTTTCGGGCTATTGTTGACGATGATGCAGAGAGAGCTAAGTTCTTGCTCGAAAACACAATTTGAGTATTCGATGAATTGTCTTGTACTACTGAGGAATGTATCAAATGTGCTGTATCTTTGCTAAGAGATAATGCGTACCATTGGTAAAAAATGTTGATATCTGTGGTTCCTAAAGAATGGGTTACTTGGGAGTTCTTTCAATCTGAATTTCAAAAGAAGTACATAAGTCAACGGTTCCTTGATCAGAAGCATAAAGAATTATGGAGTTAAAACAAGGCCGGATGACTATCACTAAGTATGAAAGAGAGTTTGTACGGTTAAGCAAGTATGCTCAAGAGTATGTGTCTACTGAGGACATTATGTGTAAACGGTTCATTGACCGGTTGAACGAAGATATAAAACTACTGGTTGGAATTCTTGAATCGAAAGAATTTATGATACTGGTTCAAAAGGGCTTGTAAAGCTGAAGATCTTAGTAAAGAAAATAGGAAAGCAAAATCAAAAGCTAGAGACTCGAGAAAAAGATCAATAAGCAAGTCGTATCATTCTTCATTAAAGAAATCTTGAGATTTGTTTAGCCGATTAAATACACTAGTGGAATACTCTAGTAAAGATCATGGGAAGCAAATTACGAGTTCAAAAACTCCAGCTGTATCAGTGGCTAGTGTGACACCCCTAATTTGACCCTAGTCGGAAAGTGGTTTCGGGACCACAAAATCGAGTTACAAAAATAATTAATTGTTATATTCTATGCTTATTATTTGTGAATAAGTATGTGTGAAAATTTCATGCTTTAATTTTGTCATTTAGATGTGAAATTTAGCTAAAAAGGGCATATTTGAGAAACTTTAAAAATATGATAGGCAAATGTCCAAGTGATTAAAATGTTAAACTATTAAAGTTGTGGGTTTGCATGTCAAAGTACCCAAAATTTGACTAGTGGCCAGCCATGCTATGGGTTAAAATGTATTATAAACATTTTATGTTAGTGTTTTATGTTAGAATTAATAAAATAAAGAACATGGGTAATAAAATAATAGTGGTTAGTAGGGGAGAAACAAAAAAATGAGCTAGGTTGCTCCTCCATTGCCGTGAATGGAAGGAAGAAGAAGAGGGGGAAGTTCGGCCAAGGTGGTTCTTGAGATTAAGGTATGTTCAATGTTGCTTTTGGAGGTTTACACATCCTTTGGAGGGTTAGCCTACTTCTATTTATCTCATGGATGAAATTAGAGTTGTTGGAGAGTTAGGATTCGGCTAAGAGGCTTTAAAATTTTAGTTGATGCCTTGATACTACTAGCATGTTAGCTATATGGATGTGTTAAGTTACTTGAAATGCTAGATAAATTTGAACTCCCTACCAAATTCTTTAGGCAACCCATGTTAGAAATTTCGGTATTGAGATGTCTAGATCTTTCTGCCATTGTAGCTATGGAGGAATAAAGTTTTTGTTTCTTGTTAAATTGGATGAATCTTGTTGTATGAGTGCTTGAACAAACTATGATTAAATGGATGCATAGATTCAAAGTGGGAAGAAATGGGCTATTATATTTGATGCTAATGCCGAATATGAAGATGATGAACTTGAATAAATAATATTCAGCTAGCATGATAAGTTATGAAATATTAAGTAGATGATATAATTGATTGATGAAGTGGCTAATAGGGATTTCTAATGAAATTGTTGCCAAGGCCGAATGTATCATGAAGTAAATAAAAAAATTCTAAATGTGCATTATGTGCTTATATGTGTATTCGGCCAGGGAAGTTTGACATGAAACTTTGATAGGTTTGAGAGATGAATGACCGAATGAGCTAGAGGTTATGTATGGATGAATTTTATGCACATGTGTGTGTGTGGCATTAGTAGCTAATGGCATTCGGCATTGTTTAATTAAAATTAGAAATGAATGCTTCAAAGTTAAATAGGTCGCTCTAATGACCAAATATGCTAAAAGCTAATATATGGACAAATGATACGAATGAATTGGTTTTTGAAATGTATATGGTTGCCGTATGTATGTGTTTGATTGAGAAGTAAATTTGTTTGATTTAGCTTAAGAGCCTAGAGGATCAAAGTTGGATAAGGGAAAGGAAAAAAGTGATCGAAGAGCCGTCGTAATCGTTCGGCAACTTCTGAGGTAAGTTTTAAGTGATTAAACGTTGAGTAAATTCAATCATAATAGGACATAATGAGTTGATTTAATAAGATATGATGTGGCCATGATATGTCTTAAACTCAAATGGTAAGTTCATAAGTGTTTGGACTTGGAAATTTAAGAGCAAATTGTAATAATTTGCTTTGGACAGCAGCAGTAACGTGATTTTAGAAAATCACTATAAATTGTTGGTGTGGAATTATAGGCTGAATAAAATATGTAATCAAAGCTTAGTTAGTCTAGTTTCTTATAAAAGAGACCGTGTAAGCAAAGAAATTGCCTATAAAGAGATATTTAAAGTTGTGCGGGACTGTGTCAGAATGACTCCGAAATCCCCTGTTCTGTTTTTAGAAAATGATTATAAATTGTACAAAAATGGTTATAAGATAAAATTTATATGCTTAGACTCCTTAATGAGTCTAGTTTCAAATGAAATCAAATACAACACATTTTGAATTCTGTAAAATGAGAAATTTGATTCGTAGTGAAGAGTGGTCAGATTAGTCAAACAGTGAAACAGGGGAAACTTTAAGAAAAATCTGGTATTGATTGGCCAAACCTAAAATTCTGGAAATTTTATGGATGGAATATATACGAGTCTATATTCAGGAAAAATTAACGGCAAGTGATTTGGAGTTTTTTAGCTCCGGTTATAAATAATTTAGTGACCATTGCTCAGGAAAACAGCTCGTAGTGAATATGTGATTTTGTTGTAAACATGGATAAAACTTGTTTTAGTTGCTCATAAGCTAGTGATTAAACCCATACTTGAATTCTAAATCGTGATATTGTAAGCTTATGAGTATTCTAATATGAAATGATAGTATGGCGTAAAATTGAATTATTCATTGGAAAGTGATGGATGTAGATTCGGCCAAGACCAAGTCTGTACATGATAGTATATGTGGTATGTGAAGTATATTTGAATAAATGTGAAAGTGTATATATGTGATAAGGCCTAATAGCCGATGTGATGAATGTGAAAGTGTATATATATGTGATAAGGCCTAATGGCCGATGTGATGAATGTGAAAGTGTATATATGTGATAAGGCCGAATGGCCAATTGATGAATGTGAAAGTGTATATATATGTGATAAGGCCTAATGGCCGATGTGATGAATGTGAAAGTGTATATATTTGTGATAAGGCCTAATGGCCGATGTGATGAATGTGAAAGTGTATATATATATGTGATAAGGCCTAATGGCCGATGTGATGAATGTGAAAGTGTATATATGTGATAAGGCCTAATAGCCGATGTGATGAATGTGAAAGTGTATATATATGTGATAAGGCCTAATGGCCGATGTGATGAATGTGAAAGTGTATATATATATGTGATAAGGCCTAATGGCCGATGTGATGAATGTGAATGTGTGTATATGTGATAAGGCCGAATGGCCAATGTGATGAATGTGAAAGTGTATATATATGTGATAAGGCCTAATGGCAGATATGATGAATGTGAAAGTGTATATATGTGATAAGGCCGAATGGCCAATGTGATGAATGTGAAAGTGTATATATATGTGATAAGGCCTAATGGCCGATGTGATGAATGTGAAAGTGTATATATGTGATAAGGCCTAATAGCCGATGTGATGAATGTGAAAGTGTATATATGTGATAAGGCCTAATAGCCGATGTGATGAATGTGAAAGTGTATATATGTGATAAGGCCTAATGGCCGATGTGATGAATGTGAAAGTGTATATATGTGATAAGGCCTAATGGCCGACGTGATGAATGTGAAAGTGTATATATGTGACAGGGCCGAGTGGCCAACGTGATGGATGTGAAAGTGTATAAATGTGATAAGCCCCGAAGGGCATTTGTGTCAGTACTATATCCGAGTTAAAACACCGCAGGCTTTATGCGAGAATATTATCACTGATTAATGTCCGTAAGCTTCGTGCTCGTACTATATCCGAGCTCTAAAGACCCGATGACTACGTGTGGAGATTATGTCCGGGTAAGACCCGATGACTACGTGTGGAGATTATGTCCGGGTAAGACCCGATGACTACGTGTGGAGATTTTGTCCGGGTAAGACCCGATAACTTCATGTGGAGATTTCGTCTGAGCTAAAGGTCTCACCGATAATCCGAGTAGAGGTTAAAGCTATAAGACTTCGTAATAAGAATTGCTTATAAATATATTCAATGCGAAAGGTTAAACAGGTATGTACTCCAAGTTTATATGTGAGCTTGATTTGCACTAAATCATAAGGTAGTTATGTGATGCATACGAGAGCAATCTATGAGACTATTCCTATGATTATGTGACATCGGATCAGTGTGAGAGGTTATGTGAAATCATACGATATATCTATGTCACATGAGCTCACTTTTATGTGAAAGTTTATCTGCCTATTGTATATGATGAGATGTGCATATTCGGTAAAGGGATGGTATGCCCGAAGGAAGAGTGAAATAAAAATATGAACAACTATGTTATAATTTGATTGTTATCTGTTGACACTGCTTAAAACTTACTAAGCATTGTAATGCTTACTCCGTTTACTCTGTTTCCTCTGTTTTATAGATCTCATTGTGAAGCTACAGGCTCGGGGATCATCAGCAACTAGTCACACTATCACTATCCACTGCTTGTTACTGTTATGTTTAGAACTATTTTATGGCATGTATAGAATAGACTAGTGGCGGAAGAATATTTTTGGTTAATGTATATAAGCCATGCGAAAATGGCATCTTTTGAATGTTTACTTAGTGAAGTTTAAATTTTATCTCTGGCTGTGCTTAGTACTTATTTAAATGAATGATCTTTATTTCAAGAAAAAGTTTAAAATTTTACTGTTCTGACATGAGTTACAAGTCTGGTAATGCCCCTTACCTATTCCGACGACGGTTACGGGATAGGGGTGTTACAGCTAGTGTGGGAAATGTTAGATCAAATAAACCTGAATGTGGACATCATGGAAAATGACATTTTGGAGAGTGCAGATTGAATGATAAAGCCTGTTTTAGATGTGGCTCGCATGAACATTTCATTCGGGATTGTCCTGAACCGGATGAGAAAGATAAGTCTTTGAATGTAAAATCTAGCAATCCTGCTGTGAGAGGAAGATCATTCCATAATGTTGGAAATGTGAGTGGTGGTCGAGGTGTGACACGACACACTACTGCGAGATCTGATGCTATAGTACCTGCCAGAGCTTATGCTATTCGTACTCGTGAATAAGCTTCATCTCCAGATGTTATCACTGGTACTTTCATTCTCTATGATACTAATGTAATTGCATTGATAGATCCAGGATCAACTCATTCTTATATATGTATGAATTTAGTATCCAGTAAGACTTTGCCTGTAAAGTATACTGAATTTGTGATTAGAGTATCGAACCTCTTAGGGAAATGTGTTTTGGTTGATAAAGTCTACAAGGATTGTCCATTAATGCATCGAGATTTCTTTTTTTCGGCTAATTTGATGTTGTTTCTGTTCGATGAATTTGATGTGATTTTGGGTATGGATTGACTAACGACGCATGATGCTATAGTGAATTGTAGATGAAAGGCAATAGAACTGAAATGCCAAAATAATGAGACTATTAGAATTTGAATCTGATGATCTGAAAAGTTTAACAGTTGTGATCTCGTCTATGTTAGCTCCGAGATTTGTGAGAAAGGGGTGTGAAGCTTATCTTGCTTATGTTCTTGATATGAAAGTGGCTGAAACAAAGATTGAATCAGTACCAGTTGTGTGTAAGTATCTAGATATATTTCTCGAAGAGTTACCGGGTTTACCACCTATCAGAGAAGTGGAGTTTGGTGTTGAATTAGTACCGAGTACAACACCGATATCAATAGCTCTGTAAAGAATGGCTTTGACAGAATTAAAAGGATTGAAACCTCAGTTGCAAGAATTGACGGATAGAGGTTTTGCTAGACCGAGTTTCTCTTCCTAGGGTGCACTAGTATTGTTTGTGAAAAAGAAAGATGACACGATGAGAATGTGTATTGACTACATACAACTAAATAAAGTTATGATCAAGAGCAAATATCCTTTGTTACGTACAGATGATTTGTTTGATCAGTTAAAAGGGGCAATAATGTTTTCGAAAATTGATTTGAAATCGAGTTATTACCAGTTGCGAGTTAAAGACTTAGATGTGCCAAAAATTGCATTAAGAACAAGGTACGGACACTATGAATTTCTTGTTATGCCTTTCGGATTAACAAATGCACCTATTATTTTTATGGACTTGATGAACTGGATTTTCAGGTCGTACTTAGATAGATTCGTAGTTGTGTTTATTGATGATATTTTAATTTACTCTCGAGATGAATCTGAGCATGCCTAGCATTTGAGAATCGTGCTATGAACTTTGAGAGATAAATAGTTGTTTGCAAAGTTCAGCAAATGTGAGTTTTGGCTACAAGAGGTTAGTTTTCTAGGATATATAGTTTCAGCTGCGGGTATCCGAGTTGACCAAAAAAAAGTATCTATGATTATAGATTGGAAGCCTCCGAGAAATGTATCTGAAGTCTAGGACTAGCTGGCTATTATAGACTATTTGTGAAAGGTTTCTCGATGATTACGACTCTGATGACACGATTGCTTCAAAAATATGTAAAGTTTGAGTGGTCTGAAAAGTGTCAGCAGAGTTTTGAACAGTTGAAAGCATTATTGACAGAGGCCCCAGTGTCAGGTCAGCCCAAGTCGGGTAAAGAATTCGTAGTTTTTAGCAATGCATCGTTAAATGGCTTGGGTTGTGTTTTGATGCAGGAAGGTAAAGTTGTAGCATATGCTTCGAGACAATTGAAGCCACATGAAAAGAACTATCCGATGCATGATCTAGAGTTGGCCATGATAGTGTTTGCGTTGAAAATTTGGCGTTATTACTTGTTTGATGAGAAATGTCATATTTATACTGATCACAAAAGTTTGAAATATCTGATGACTCAAAAAGAATTGAATTTGCGACAACGAAGATGGTTAGAATTGCTAAAAGACTATAAATTAGTGATCGATTATCATCTGGGGAAAGTAAATGTAGTTGCTGATGCATTGAGCCGAAAGTCTTTATTTGCTTTGCGTGCTTTGAACACACAATTAGCGTTGTCTGTTGATGGTTCGATAGTAGCCGAATTGAAAGCTAGGCCGTTATTTTTATAGCAGATTTGTAAGGCTTAAAAATTTGATAATAAATTGCAAGCATAACGAGATCAGTGTGAGTCGACTTCTGACTCCGAGTTTCGAACGGGGCTTGATGATTGTTTGATGTTTCATGATAGAATATGTGTACAAAGAAATTCTGAGCTTATTAGGTGAATTCTAAATTAAGCACATAGTAGTTGTTTATCAGTGCATCCAGGAAGTAAGAAAATGTATAACAATTTGAAATAGCATTACTGGTGGCATGGTATGAAATGAGATTACTCAAAATTTGTTTCGAAATGTTTGATATTTCAGCAAGTCAAAGTTGAGCATCAAGTGCCGTTAGGTTTATTACAGCCCATTATTGTTCCCGAGTGGAAGTGGGTTCGAGTAACAATGGAATTTGTATCAGGTTTGCCCTTATCTTCGAAAAAGAAAGATGCAATTTGGGTTGTTGTTGATAGATTAACGAAATCAACTCATTTCATTTGGTACACATAGATCTCTCACTTGATAAATTAGCTGAGTTGTACATTTCTGAAATTGTGAGATGACTTGGTATTCCCTTATCTATTGTTTCAGATAGATATCTGAGATTCACTTCACGATTTTAGAAGAAACTGCAAGAGGCATTTACCGCATTTCACCCACAGATGGATGGTCAATTCGAGTGAGTTATTCAGATACTTGAGGATATGTTGCATTGTTGCATTCTCGAGTTTAGGGGTAGCTGGGAGAAGTATTTATCTCTGATTGAATTTGCTTACAATAATGGCTTTCAATCAAGTATAAAAGATGGCACCATACAAAGCTCTATCGGTCGTAAATGTCGAACACCATTGTACTGGACTGAAGTAAGCAAGAATAAGATTCACGGAGTTGATTTGGTCAGGAAATAGAAGAAAAAGTGAAAGTAATTCGCAATAGTTTGAAAGCAGCATTGGATCAACAAAAATCTTACGCAGACTTGAAACGGAAAGATATTGAGTTTTAGATCAGGGATAGAGTGTTCCTGAAAGTCTTGCCATGGAAAAAGATATTGTGGTTTGGTCGAAAAGGGAAATTGAGTCAGCGATTCATCAGACCGTATGAGATTATCAGCGAGTCAGACCAGTTGTTTATCGACTATCTTTACTGTTTGAGTTAGAGAAAATAGATAATGCATTTCATGTGTCGATGCTTCTGCGATACTGATTCGACCCTTCACATGTCATTTCCCCGAATGAGGTTGAAATTCAATCAAATATGTCATATGCTGAAGAACCAATTCGAATTCTAGCTTATAAAATCAAAGTGCTGGCAAATAAGAGAATTGTATTAGTGATAAATCGTAATTTATACATATTTTTATTCCATGCTTAGCACATTTATGGATGGTTTCTCCTTAGATTTGGTGAATTCGATGCTCCTAATCCTTTAGTTTCATGTTTTATACTTAGGTGAGCATAGGAGAGTAAAAAGAGCGACAAATGGGCTGAAAATAGAGAAAATCGACCCACATGGGAAATCAACACGGCCTGGACTTCCTCACACGAGCATGTCACACGGTCGTGTCTATTTGGCAGGATCAAAGCACGAATTACACGAGTAGACTACACACCGGTGCCTCTTCAACAGCCTTGACCATGGGCTCGAGTAATCGAACGCAGACGTGTCACACGGGCGTGTGCCTGCCGAGCCTAAGTATAACCCCATTCAGAAAAAGCCATTTTGGAGGGCTCTTAGGCATTCTAAAGCCTATTTAAACACTAACAGAAGCACTTAGAAGGGAGAACGCGAATTAGGAAGCAAGGAATTACTCAAGGGAAGCCGATTGGTCCATCTCAAAAGCCGGATTCATCGTCAAGACAAAGATCTCCCTTCAATTTCCATTCAGGGGTTTTGGGTTTTCTTCATGTTTTGTATCCATTATTCTTCTGAGATGTTTTCTTTTATAATTATGAATTAAACCCCCTAAATACCTAAGGGGAATGAAACCTAAGACAGATCTTGTTATTATTATCTGAATTATATGATAAATATTTGACTTGTTCTTAATTATATGTTCTTAATTCTTGTTTTAATATTCCAGGATATTGATTCAAGTTAATGCTCTTATTCAGAGGAGGAAAAGACCATGTCTAAGAGTAAATTTTTCGTAATTAAGTGGAGTTGATTGCACGCCTAGAGATAGGGTGATAAGATTTTGCCGGATTAGGGTGAAACCTAATAAGAGTATCCATAGATCGAGTTAATGCAACACTAGGGCGTTAATTAGAAAGAGATTTCAATTAATCAACCTAGGGTTAGACGTTATTAGTCTCAAGAGAGATAATGATATAACTTAGGGATTTTTACGGATCAAATAAAATGAATAAATCGTCTAATTCAGAGTCAAATAACAAGTGAAGTCTAGGTGGATTTTTCCTTGGGTATTGTCATAATCAATCGAATTTTCCCAAAAGCTTTTCCCCAATTTCTTTCTCTGCACTCTTAGTTTAGTTAATTAGTTTAGATAAACAAATACCTTAATTTTTAGGCTAGATAATAAAACGAAAGTAATTACTAGTACTCTTGGTTCCTTTGGGTTCGACAATCCGGTCTTGCTAAAGCTATACTACTGTTCGATAGGTACACTTGCCTTCATCTTGATAATAGTTAGTTTCAAGAACGATTAATTATAAATTTTTAAAACCTGTCACGAATATCACGTATCAAGTTTTTGGTGTTGTTTCCGGGGATTAGGATATTAGGAACACCCGATTTTTATTACTTTAGCAATTTTACTTTATTTGCAAATTAAAATTTTGTTTTATTTTCTAATTTTTCTTTTATTAGTTCCTGGCAGGTTTTTATAGTGTATGAGTAGAAGAAACCCGTCGGGACCATTACTGTTTGATAGTAAGATCAATCGCAAAGTTTGCAGAAATCGAAAAGAAATAAGGTGAAGCTTACGATACAGAAAGGAAGAGTAAGAGGATGATACTTCAACCACAACCGAGGAGATGGTTGAAACCCAAGAAAATCCGCTACCTCCTGTAATTGCTACTAATCAGAATCCTGCTCCATGTACTATGTATGATAATGCTAAACCTTCTTTAACAGGAACTGAATCGAGTATAGTTAGGCCTACTGTTGCTACAAATAATTTTGAACTGAAACCTAACACCATTCAAATGATCCAACAGTTTGTTCAGTTTGATGGTTTGCAGGACGAGGATCCCAACGTTCACTTGGAAAATTTGTTAGAGTTTTGCGACACTTTTAAAATCAATGGCTTTTCTGATGATGCCATTCGCCTTCGGTTGTTTCCCTTTTCGTTGAGGAATAAAGCTAAACAGTGGTTAAACTTGTTACCACGAGGATCAATCACTATTTGGGAACAAATGACTGAAAAGTTTTTATTAAAATATTTTCTGCCTGCTAAAATAGCCAAATTACGTAATGATATCTCCTCTTTTGTGCAGATGGATTTAGAAACACTCTACGATGCATGGGAGAGATACAAGGATCTGTTGAGAATGTGCCCTCACCATGGGTTACCACTCTGGCCACAGGTTCAAATGTTTCACAATGGCCTGAATCTCGACTCAACAGATGATTGACGCAGCCACTGGTGGAACTATAAATAATATGACACCTGAGGATGCTTATGAACTTATAGAAGATATGTCATTGAATAATTATCAATGGCAAGTCATGAGGACAAAACCAATGAAAACAGCCAGCATTTTTAACGTCGATTCGGTCACCATGCTCTCTAATCAGGTAGAACTTTTGAACAGAAAAATTAACAACTTTCTTGGTTCTTCACAGGTTCACCCGGTACTGTAGTGCGAACCAAATAGAGGTGGATTAAGCAATTCAAAATACCTACCGTATGGCCACAACATGGAGAATGAGTAGTTAAATTACATGGGTAATAATCCTCAATCTCAAAATAATCCTTATAGTAATGCTTAGAATGCAAGATGGATGAACCACCTAAATTTCTCATAGGGAGGCCAAGGGAATCAAACAGCACCACCTCCAGGCTTCCAACAACCACTTACCAACAAGAGAAAAAGCCGAACCTTGAAGAGATGCTAACAAAATTCATCTCGGTGTCAGAGACTCATTTTCAGAATACCGAGATAGCGCTTACGAATCAACAAGCATCGATCCAAGGATGCGAAACTTAGATAGGTCAGCTTGCTAAATTGATATCTGAATGACCACAAGGTAGCTTGCCGAGTAACACTGAATCTAACCCAAGGGAGCAACTCAATGCAATTATCATTCAAGATGAGGAAGGGTTAGTTGCACCTGAACCAGAATCGAGGCAAGAAACTGTGGTAAGTAAAGGTAAAGGTGAGGTGGACCACAATGACCAGAAACTAGTAAGTAAAGAGTACAAACCTCATGTGCCATACTCCAATGCAACAAGGAAAGACCACACAGACGAACAATTTGGTAAATTCCTTAAATTATTAAAGAAGTTACATATTAACTTATCGTTTATTGAAGCTCTTTCGCAGATGCCAAATGCAGTCAAATTCCTAAAGGAGCTTTTAATAAATAAGTGAAAGTTGGATGAGGCATCGCAGATGGAGCTAAATATGGTTTGCTCAACCATACTGCAAAATAAGCTGGCCAAAAAATTAAAAGATCCAGGGAGTTTTACGATTCCCTGTTTAATTGGTAGCCTAGATGTTAATAATGCTTTGGCTGATTTAGGGGCTAGTATCAATGTTATGCCTTACAAAATGTTTAAGCAACTAGGTCTTGGGAAACCCAAACAAACTAGGATGAGTATTCAATTAGCCGAAAAAACAATTAGATTTCATAGGGGGATTATTGAAGATGTACTCGTTAAAATTGACAAATTTATATTCCCAGTTGATTTCATTGTTCTAGACATAGAGAAGGATAGTAACATTCCTTTAATTTTAGGGAGGCCCTTTTTAGCAACCGCTGAAACAATAATTGATGTTGGCACAGGTGAACTCACACTTCGTGTGGGAGACGAAACAATCACTGTTCAAGCTCGTAATGTGAGTTACACATCTAAACTTGAAGGTGGTTGTATAAATCATTCTACTAAAATTGACCATGTGGTGCAACCTACTTTGCAGGAAATAAGGTCGAAGAACCTACATGAGCCATGTTCAAGCAAGAACAAAAGACCTATGTATGAAGAACAAAGACTACAAATCGAGGAACTAGATGAATGGCGAACACATAAACCAAGGACACATGATAAACTAAAACCACGGCATGACGAGCTCAATGTCACACCAAATCAACTTAAGGTTGGAGACAAGGTACTACTAGATGCAGAAGACCCACGCATTTCCACTTGTGAACCTAACAGAGCAATCCCTTTTACGGTACTTAGTATTTTCCCATATCGTACAGTCGAGGTAATTCATCCCAAATTCAGCACTTTTAAGGTAAACAATACTCGTCTTAAACCTTATGTTGATATAATTGATAGCAGGGATGAGGAGTGTAAACTCCTCGCACCACCATGACCATGCACCAGAAAGGTAAGTCGAGCTTAGAATATAAACAAGCGCCTCTTGGGAGGCAACCCGAGCACTAACGATGTTAAATTCTTTAAATTTTAGTCTTTAACATTTAGTTCACTGACTGAGTCACTGAACATAGGATTTCCAAAACCACACGGCCAGGCACACGGGCGTGCCATAGGCTGTGCACATACCACGAGATACAACACGGTCGTGCAATACGGCTGTGTGAAAATAGAGCAAAAATGTTTCCCCAACACAGGATCCGATAAGTTGCCACGGCTGTGCGACATGGCTGTGGGCAACCCTGCTAGATTAACACGGGCGTGCGACACGATTGTTCCCACCGATCGTGGTCGAGCCTGTCAAAATAACAAGGGTGTGCGCTTGCATACATGGGCCTAGGAGAAGCGAACGAAGATTGGCACGGCCGTGCAACATGGCCGTGTACACTAATGTGCTCAATTTCGAAAACCACGAAATGTACGGGCTGAAATGAGGGCACACGAGCATGCCCTACGGCCATGTGCCCCAATTTCTTTATAAACACCTCTTTTTTATTTTATTTTTATCTTTATATTTTGAAATTACTTTTTATTTCCTTTTTAATAATATTTTATCTTGAGATTTTATAATTTTTATTCGGCTATTTCTTTACGTGTAATTATGCTTCTTTATATTTCCTAAAAAGTTTCTGATTCTATCACAGTTATAAGGAGCTCCAAAGCTCATCATCAAATAGGAATTAAAAACTCCAATGGCAAAGGTTCTCCACGACTGCCATGTCCTGCTCGACCATGACCATAGCTACTACCAGATATAATTTCTTTTGGCGCAGGACTTATGGACTAATGAACCTCTACTACCACAGGAGTATCCTGCTCGACTCTCATCATTTCCTTGGCCGATTATTCTCCATAACTTCAATTCAAGGAGTTCATTCATCATTTAGGAAGTTTCACCTCTCTTCCTATCTTATGATTATATATCTATATTTTTCAATGTATCCATCTTTGTACATTGAGGGCAATGTACATCTTAAGTGTGGGGGGTCTTTTATATGATCATTAGAAATCCCTGAATTTTGTCTTATTCTCACCTGAATCACTCATATCACTATTAGAATGAATTTTAATTACTTTATGATTTTTATTAATATGTCTTGAATTAAAACATAGGCATTTATGCATTGGTTGTTTAAACATTAAGACATTAGGGAATCAAGCATGATAAATTGATTTTTGAAGAATTAAAAAAAACTTTTAGGTTGCTTCCCTAAGTTTAGGTATTATCTCGAGTTGAAATTCACAAGTTTAAACATCAAAAAGCTATAACGTTTGTGAGATCTTGAGCCTTTAGAGCATATTTTATTTCTTTCATGCTCACTTTTATTATGAATGCGTCAGTATTGATTTGTTATTCTAGAACTTGCTTGATTATGCATGTCAAGACCACACCATTTGTTTTGATATGTCAAGATGATAAAGACAATTAGGTTTAACCCACTCACTCCACAAAAGCCTACCTTCATAATTAACCCTAGTGAACCCCTTTGAGCCTAACAAACCATCAATTGATTTACCCTCAATATTAACCCATAACCCATTATTGTTGAAATCCCCTAATTTGATCCCTATTTTTTGTCGAGATTTAATTTGAACTAATTGATTTGATATGTTTTATTCTTCGTTGCAACAATTAAGTTCTATATTATTTGATTTGTTCTTAAAAAAAATACTTACATACATATTAGTAGTAATTCGTCATTTTTGAGCTTGAGTGTTAATTCCATATTCTGAGAAGAAGCACACTTGTATTTAACTGATAATTTGTTATTTTTCTAGTTAGGTGATTTCTTCAATTCAATCTTGATTCTAACCTTTTCTTTCAGATTGTGACCACACCCCCTAACCAGAGCCACGTTACAACCTTCTAAAGAACTTTTTGATTGATGTATGATCTCAATATATAGAGGTGGAGATTTGATTTTCATGCAAGCCTATGGTAATAACTTTTCATTTTGACTAATGAGTGCTTTATTTGATGTCCTTAAACACCTCGAGTGATTTGAGTGAATCTTTAGTGAGGATGTTAAACTCTGTGATAGTTTGATCAAGTTGGAATGTTTGAAACTTTGATGTATTTTTAGTTGAATTTTCAATGTATGATTACTTATGGATTATGTTGAGATATTATTGATAGGGATTATAAATTGAGAAGAATTTATTTTGATTGTGAGTTGAGGATTTTGCTTGAGGACAAGAAATGCTTAAGTGTGGGGGTATTTGATAAATCGTAATTTATACATATTTTATCCCATGCTTAGCACATTTATGGATGGTTTCTCCTTAGATTTGGTGAATTCGATGCTCTTAAGCCTTTAATTTCATGTTTTATACTTGGTGAGCATAGGAGAGTAAGAAGAGCGAGAAACGGGCCGAAAACGGCGAAAATGGACCTACCTGGGAAATCAACACGGCCTGGACTTCCTCACACAGGCGTGTCACACGGTCGTGTCCATTTGGCAGGATCGAAGCACAACTTACACGGGTAGAATACACATCAATGCCTATTCAACAGCCTTGACCACGGGCTGGAGTAATCGTACACGGGCGTGTCACAAAGGCGTGTCCCTACCAAGCCTAAGTATAACCCTATTCGAAAAAGGCCACTTTGGAGGGCTCTTAGGCATTCTAAAGCCTATTTAGACACTGGAGGAGACACTTAGAAGGGAGGACGTGGAGTAGGAAGCAAGGAATTACTCAAGGGAAGCCGATTGGTCCATCTTAGAAGTCGGATTCATCGTCACGATTGAAGATCTCCCTTCAATTTCCATTCAGGGGTTTTGGGATTTCTTTATGTTTTGTATTCATTATTCTTCTGAGATGTTTTCTTTTGTAATTTTGAACTAAACCCCCTAAATACCTAAGGGGAATGAAACCTAAGATAGATCTTGTTATTATTATCTGAATTGTATGATAAATATTTGACTTGTTCTTAAGTATGTGTTCTTAATTCTTGTTTTAGTAGTCCAGGATATTGATTCCAGTTAATGCTCTTATTCAGAGGAGGAAAAGACGCTGTCTAAGAGTAAATTTTTCGTAATTAAGCGGAGTTGATTGCACGCCTAGATATAGGGTGATAAGATTTTGTCGAATTAGGGTGAAACCTAATAAGGGGATCCATAGATCGAGTTAATGCAACACTAGGGCTTTAATTAGAAAGAAATATCTATTAATCAACCTAGGGTTAGACGTTATCAGTCTCGAGAGAGATAATAATATAACTTAGGGAATTCTACAGATCAAGTAAAATGAATAAATCGTCTGATTCAGAGTCAAATAACAAGTGAAGTCTAGGTGGATTTTTCCTTGGGTATTGTCTTCATCAATCGAATTTTCCCCAAAGCTTTTCCCCAATTTCTTTCTCTGCACTCTTAGTTTAGTTAATTAGTTTAGATAAACAAATCCCTTAATGTTTAGGCTAGATAATAAAAAGGAAGTAATTACTAGTACTTTTGGTTCCTTTGGGTTCGACAATCCAGTCTTGCTAAAGCTATACTACTGTTCGATAGGTACACTAGCCTTCATCGTGATAATAGTTAGTTTCATGAACGATTAATTATAAATTTTTAAAACCTATCACGAATATCGTATATCAAGTTTTTGGCGCCGTTGCTGGGGATAGGATTTAGGAACACCCGATTTTTATTGCTTTAGCCGTTCTACTTTATTTGCAAATTAAAATTTTATTTTATTTTCTAATTTTTCTTTTATTCTTTCCTGGCAGGTTTTTATAGTGTATGACTAGAAGAAACCCGTCGGGACCATTACTGTTTGATAGTGAGATCAATCACTCAGTTTGCAGAAACTGAAGAGAAATAAGGCAAAGCTTACGATAGACAGAGGAAGAGCAAAAGGACGATACTTCAACCACAACCGAAGAGATGGCTGAAAACCAAAAAAATCCGCTACCTCCTGCAATTGCTGTTAATCAGAATCCTGCTCCACGTACTATGTATGATAATGCTAAACCTTCTTTAATAGGAACTGAATTAAGTATAGTTACGCCTGTTGTTGCCACAAATAATTTTGAACTGAAACCTAACACCATTCAGATGATCCAACAGTTTGTTCAGCTTGATGGTTTGCAGGACGAGGATCTCAATGCTCACTTGGAAAATTTCTTAGAGTTCTGAGACACTTTTAAAATCAATGGCGTTTCTGATGATGCCATTCGCCTTCGGTTGTTTCCCTTTTCGTTGAGAAATAAAGCTAAACAGTGGTTGAACTCGTTACGACGAGGGTCAATCACTACTTGGGAACAAATGACCGAAAATTTTTTATTAAAATATTTTCTGCCTGCTAAAATATCCAAATTATGTAATGATATCTCCTCTTTTGTGCAGATGGATTTAGAAACACTCTACGATGCATGGGAGAGATACAAGGATCTATTGAAAAGGTGCCCTCACCATGGGTTACCACTCTGGCTACATGTTCAAACGTTTCACAATGGCTTGAATCCTTCGACTCGACAGATGATTGAAGCAGCCGCTGGTGGAACTATCAATAATATGACACCTAAGGATGCTTATGAATTTATAAAAGAGATGTCATTGAATAATTATCAGTAGCAAGTCATGAAGACAAAACCAACGAAAACAGCTGGCATTTTTAACATCGATTCGGTCACCATGCTCTCTAATCAGGTAGAACTTTTGAACAGAAAAATTAACGACTTTCTTGGTTCTTCACAGGTTTACCCAGTAATGCAGTGCGAAGCAAATGGAGGTGGATTAAGCAATTTAGAATACCCACCCTATGGCCACAACATGGAGAACGAGTAGTTAAATTAAATGGGTAATAATCCTTGATCTCAAAATAATCCTTATAGTAATACTTACAATGCAGGATGGAGGAACCACCCAAATTTCTAATGGAGAGGCCAAGGGAATCAGAGAGCACCACCTCCAGGCTTCCAACAACGACCCTACCAACAAGAGAAAAAGCCGAACCTTGAGGAGATGCTAACAAAATTCATCTCGGTATCAGAAACTCATTTTTAGAATACCGAGACAACACTTAAGAATCAACAAGCATCTATCCAAGGGCGTGAAACTCAAATAGGTCAGCTCGCTAAATTGATATCTGAATGGCCACAAGGTAGCTTGCCGAGTAACACTGAATCTAACCCAAGGGAGCAACTCAATGCAATTATCATTCAAGATGAGGAAGGGTTAGTTGCACCTGAACCAGAATCGAGGCAAGAAACTGTGGTAAGTAAAGGTAAAGGTGAGGTGGACCACAATGACCAGAAACTAGTAAGTAAAGAGTACAAACCTCATGTGCCATACTCCAATGCAACAAGGAAATACCACACAGACGAACAATTTGGTAAATTCCTTAAATTATTAAAGAAGTTACATATTAACTTATCGTTTATTGAAGCTCTTTCGCAGATGCCAAATGCAGTCAAATTCCTAAAGGAGCTTTTAATAAATAAGTGAAAGTTGGATGAGGCATCGCAGATGGAGCTAAATATGGTTTGCTCAACCATACTGCAAAATAAGCTGGCCAAAAAATTAAAAGATCCAGGGAGTTTTACGATTCCCTGTTTAATTGGTAGTCTAGATGTTAATAATGCTTTGGCTGATTTAGGGGCTAGTATCAATGTTATGCCTTACAAAATGTTTAAGCAACTAGGTCTTGGGAAACCCAAACAAACTAGGATGAGTATTCAATTAGCCGAAAAAACAATTAGATTTCATAGGGGGATTATTGAAGATGTACTCGTTAAAATTGACAAATTTATATTCCCAGTTGATTTCATTGTTCTAGACATAGAGAAGGATAGTAACATTCCTTTAATTTTAGGGAGGCCCTTTTTAGCAACCGCTGAAACAATAATTGATGTTGGCACAGGTGAACTCACACTTCGTGTGGGAGACGAAACAATCACTGTTCAAGCTCGTAATGTGAGTTACACATCTAAACTTGAAGGTGGTTGTATAAATCATTCTACTAAAATTGACCATGTGGTGCAACCTACTTTGCAGGAAATAAGGTCGAAGAACCTACATGAGCCATGTTCAAGCAAGAACAAAAGACCTATGTATGAAGAACAAAGACTACAAATCGAGGAACTAGATGAATGGCGAACACATAAACCAAGGACACATGATAAACTAAAACCACGGCATGACGAGCTCAATGTCACACCAAATCAACTTAAGGTTGGAGACAAGGTACTACTAGATGCAGAAGACCCACGCATTTCCACTTGTGAACCTAACAGAGCAATCCCTTTTACGGTACTTAGTATTTTCCCATATCGTACAGTCGAGGTAATTCATCCCAAATTCAGCACTTTTAAGGTAAACAATACTCGTCTTAAACCTTATGTTGATATAATTGATAGCAGGGATGAGGAGTGTAAACTCCTCGCACCACCATGACCATGCACCAGAAAGGTAAGTCGAGCTTAGAATATAAACAAGCGCCTCTTGGGAGGCAACCCGAGCACTAACGATGTTAAATTCTTTAAATTTTAGTCTTTAACATTTAGTTCACTGACTGAGTCACTGAACATAGGATTTCCAAAACCACACGGCCAGGCACACGGGCGTGCCATAGGCTGTGCACATACCACGAGATACAACACGGTCGTGCAATACGGCTGTGTGAAAATAGAGCAAAAATGTTTCCCCAACACAGGATCCGATAAGTTGCCACAGCTGTGCGACATGGCTGTGGGCAACCCTGCTAGATTAACACGGGCGTGCGACACGATTGTTCCCACCGATCGTGGTCGAGCCTGTCAAAATAACAAGGGTGTGCGCTTGCATACATGGGCCTGGGAGAAGCGAACGAAGATTGGCACGGCCGTGCAACATGGCCGTGTACACTAATGTGCTCAATTTCGAAAACCACGAAATGTACGGGCTGAAATGAGGGCACACGAGCATGCCCCACGGCCATGTGCCCCAATTTCTTTATAAACACCTCTTTTTTATTTTATTTTTATCTTTATATTTTGAAATTACTTTTTATTTCCTTTTTAATAATATTTTATCTTGAGATTTTATAATTTTTATTCGGCTATTTCTTTACGTGTAATTATGCTTCTTTATATTTCCTAAAAAGTTTCTGATTCTATCACAGTTATAAGGAGCTCCAAAGCTCATCATCAAATAGGAATTAAAAACTCCAATGGCAAAGGTTCTCCACGACTGCCATGTCCTGCTCGACCATGACCATAGCTACTACCAGATATAATTTCTTTTGGCGCAGGACTTATGGACTAATGAACCTCTACTACCACAGGAGTATCCTGCTCGACTCTCATCATTTCCTTGGCCGATTATTCTCCATAACTTCAATTCAAGGAGTTCATTCATCATTTAGGAAGTTTCACCTCTCTTCCTATCTTATGATTATATATCTATATTTTTCAATGTATCCATCTTTGTACATTGAGGGCAATGTACATCTTAAGTGTGGGGGGTCTTTTATATGATCATTAGAAATCCCTGAATTTTGTCTTATTCTCACCTGAATCACTCATATCACTATTAGAATGAATTTTAATTACTTTATGATTTTTATTAATATGTCTTGAATTAAAACATAGGCATTTATGCATTGGTTGTTTAAACATTAAGACATTAGGGAATCAAGCATGATAAATTGATTTTTGAAGAATTAAAAAAAACTTTTAGGTTGCTTCCCTAAGTTTAGGTATTATCTCGAGTTGAAATTCACAAGTTTAAACATCAAAAAGCTATAACGTTTGTGAGATCTTGAGCCTTTAGAGCATATTTTATTTCTTTCATGCTCACTTTTATTATGAATGCGTCAGTATTGATTTGTTATTCTAGAACTTGCTTGATTATGCATGTCAAGACCACACCATTTGTTTTGATATGTCAAGATGATAAAGACAATTAGGTTTAACCCACTCACTCCACAAAAGCCTACCTTCATAATTAACCCTAGTGAACCCCTTTGAGCCTAACAAACCATCAATTGATTTACCCTCAATATTAACCCATAACCCATTATTGTTGAAATCCCCTAATTTGATCCCTATTTTTTGTCGAGATTTAATTTGAACTAATTGATTTGATATGTTTTATTCTTCGTTGCAACAATTAAGTTCTATATTATTTGATTTGTTCTTAAAAAAAATACTTACATACATATTAGTAGTAATTCGTCATTTTTGAGCTTGAGTGTTAATTCCATATTCTGAGAAGAAGCACACTTGTATTTAACTGATAATTTGTTATTTTTCTAGTTAGGTGATTTCTTCAATTCAATCTTGATTCTAACCTTTTCTTTCAGATTGTGACCACACCCCCTAACCAGAGCCACGTTACAACCTTCTAAAGAACTTTTTGATTGATGTATGATCTCAATATATAGAGGTGGAGATTTGATTTTCATGCAAGCCTATGGTAATAACTTTTCATTTTGACTAATGAGTGCTTTATTTGATGTCCTTAAACACCTGGAGTGATTTGAGTGAATCTTTAGTGAGGATGTTAAACTCTGTGATAGTTTGATCAAGTTGGAATGTTTGAAACTTTGATGTATTTTTAGTTGAATTTTCAATGTATGATTACTTATGGATTATGTTGAGATATTATTGATAGGGATTATAAATTGAGAAGAATTTATTTTGATTGTGAGTTGAGGATTTTGCTTGAGGACAAGAAATGCTTAAGTGTGGGGGTATTTGATAAATCGTAATTTATACATATTTTTATCCCATGCTTAGCACATTTATGGATGGTTTCTCCTTAGATTTGGTGAATTAGATGCTCTTAAGCCTTTAATTTCATGTTTTATACTTGGTGAGCATAGGAGAGTAAGAAGAGCGAGAAACGGGCCGAAAACGGCGAAAATGGACCTACCTGGGAAATCAACACGGCCTGGACTTCCTCACACAGGCGTGTCACACGGTCGTGTCCATTTGGCAGGATCGAAGCACAACTTACACGGGTAGAATACACATCCATGCCTATTCAACAGCCTTGACCACGGGCTGGAGTAATCGTACACGGGCGTGTCACAAAGGCGTGTCCCTACCAAGCCTAAGTATAACCCTATTCGAAAAAGGCCACTTTGGAGGGCTCTTAGGCATTCTAAAGCCTATTTAGACACTGGAGGAGACACTTAGAAGGGAGGACGTGGAGTAGGAAGCAAGGAATTACTCAAGGGAAGCCGATTGGTCCATCTTAGAAGTCGGATTCATCGTCACGATTGAAGATCTCCCTTCAATTTCCATTCAGGGGTTTTGGGTTTTCTTTATGTTTTGTATTCATTATTCTTCTGAGATGTTTTCTTTTGTAATTTTGAACTAAACCCCCTAAATACCTAAGGGGAATGAAACCTAAGATAGATCTTGTTATTATTATCTGAATTGTATGATAAATATTTGACTTGTTCTTAATTATGTGTTCTTAATTCTTGTTTTAGTAGTCCAGGATATTGATTCCAGTTAATGCTCTTATTCAGAGGAGGAAAAGACGCTGTCTAAGAGTAAATTTTTTGTAATTAAGCGGAGTTGATTGCACGCCTAGATATAGGGTGATAAGATTTTGTCGAATTAGGGTGAAACCTAATAAGGGGATCCATAGATCGAGTTAATGCAACACTAGGGCTTTAATTAGAAAGAAATATCTATTAATCAACCTAGGGTTAGACGTTATCAGTCTCGAGAGAGATAATAATATAACTTAGGGAATTCTACAGATCAAGTAAAATGAATAAATCGTCTGATTCAGAGTCAAATAACAAGTGAAGTCTAGGTGGATTTTTCCTTGGGTATTGTCTTCATCAATCGAATTTTCCCCAAAGCTTTTCCCCAATTTCTTTCTCTGCACTCTTAGTTTAGTTAATTAGTTTAGATAAACAAATCCCTTAATGTTTAGGCTAGATAATAAAAAGGAAGTAATTACTAGTACTTTTGGTTCCTTTGGGTTCGACAATCCAGTCTTGCTAAAGCTATACTACTGTTCGATAGGTACACTAGCCTTCATCGTGATAATAGTTAGTTTCATGAACGATTAATTATAAATTTTTAAAACCTATCACGAATATCGTATATCAAGTTTTTGGCGCCGTTGCTGGGGATAGGATTTAGGAACACCCGATTTTTATTGCTTTAGCCGTTCTACTTTATTTGCAAATTAAAATTTTATTTTATTTTCTAATTTTTCTTTTATTCTTTCCTGGCAGGTTTTTATAGTGTATGACTAGAAGAAACCCGTCGGGACCATTACTGTTTGATAGTGAGATCAATCACTCAGTTTGCAGAAACTGAAGAGAAATAAGGCAAAGCTTACGATAGACAGAGGAAGAGCAAAAGGACGATACTTCAACCACAACCGAAGAGATGGCTGAAAACCAAAAAAATCCGCTACCTCCTGCAATTGCTGTTAATCAGAATCCTGCTCCACGTACTATGTATGATAATGCTAAACCTTCTTTAATAGGAACTGAATTAAGTATAGTTACGCCTGTTGTTGCCACAAATAATTTTGAACTGAAACCTAACACCATTCAGATGATCCAACAGTTTGTTCAGCTTGATGGTTTGCAGGACGAGGATCTCAATGCTCACTTGGAAAATTTCTTAGAGTTCTGAGACACTTTTAAAATCAATGGCGTTTCTGATGATGCCATTCGCCTTCGGTTGTTTCCCTTTTCGTTGAGAAATAAAGCTAAACAGTGGTTGAACTCGTTACGACGAGGGTCAATCACTACTTGGGAACAAATGACCGAAAATTTTTTATTAAAATATTTTCTGCCTGCTAAAATATCCAAATTATGTAATGATATCTCCTCTTTTGTGCAGATGGATTTAGAAACACTCTACGATGCATGGGAGAGATACAAGGATCTATTGAAAAGGTGCCCTCACCATGGGTTACCACTCTGGCTACATGTTCAAACGTTTCACAATGGCTTGAATCCTTCGACTCGACAGATGATTGAAGCAGCCGCTGGTGGAACTATCAATAATATGACACCTAAGGATGCTTATGAATTTATAAAAGAGATGTCATTGAATAATTATCAGTAGCAAGTCATGAAGACAAAACCAACGAAAACAGCTGGCATTTTTAACATCGATTCGGTCACCATGCTCTCTAATCAGGTAGAACTTTTGAACAGAAAAATTAACGACTTTCTTGGTTCTTCACAGGTTTACCCAGTAATGCAGTGCGAAGCAAATGGAGGTGGATTAAGCAATTTAGAATACCCACCCTATGGCCACAACATGGAGAACGAGTAGTTAAATTAAATGGGTAATAATCCTTGATCTCAAAATAATCCTTATAGTAATACTTACAATGCAGGATGGAGGAACCACCCAAATTTCTAATGGAGAGGCCAAGGGAATCAGAGAGCACCACCTCCAGGCTTCCAACAACGACCCTACCAACAAGAGAAAAAGCCGAACCTTGAGGAGATGCTAACAAAATTCATCTCGGTATCAGAAACTCATTTTTAGAATACCGAGACAACACTTAAGAATCAACAAGCATCTATCCAAGGGCGTGAAACTCAAATAGGTCAGCTCGCTAAATTGATATCTGAATGGCCACAAGGTAGATTGCTGAGTAACACTGAATCTAACCCAAGGGAGCAACTCAATGCAATTACCATTCAAGGTGAGGAAAGGTTAGTTGCACTTGAACCAGAACCGAGGCAAGAAACTGTGGTAAGTAAAGGTAAAGGTGAGGTGGACCACAATGACCAGAAGTCAGTAAGTAAAGAGTACAAACCTCGTGTGCCATACCCTAATGTGACAAGGAAAAACCGCACAGACGAACAAATTGGTAAATTCCTTAAATTATTAAAGAAGTTACATATTAACTTATAGTTTATTGAAGCTTTTTTGCAGATGCCAAATGCAGTCAAATTCCTAAAGGAGCTTTTAACAAATAAGCGGAAGTTGGATGAGGCATCGCATGTGGAGCTAAATGTGGTTTGCTCAGCCATACTGCAAAACAAGCTGGCCAACAAATTAAAAGATCCAGGGAGTTTTACGATTCCCTGTTTAATTGGTAGCCTAGATGTTAATAATGCTTTAGCTGATTTAGGGGCTAGTATCAAACTAGGATGAGTATTCAATTAGCCAATAAAACAATCAGATTTCCTAGGGGGATTATTGAAGATGTACTCGTTAAAATTGAAAAATTTGTATTCCCAGTTGATTTCGTTGTTCTAGACATAGAGGAGGATAGTAACGTTCATTTAATTTTAGGGAGGCCCTTTTTAGGAACTGCTAAAAAAATAATTGATGTTGGCATAGGTAAACTCACACTTCGTGTGGGAGACGAAACAATCACCCTTCCAGCTCGTAATACGAGTAACACATCTAAACTTGAAGGTGGTTGTATAAATTATTCTACTAAAACTGGCCATGTGTTGCAACCTACTTTGTAGGAAATAAGTTCGAAGAACCTACATGAGCCATGTTCAAGCAACAATAAAAGACCTATCTATGAAGAACGAAGGCTACAAATTGAGGAACTAGATGAATGGCGGACACATAAAATGAGGACACACGATAAACCAAAACCATGCCATGACGAGCTCAATGTCATACCAAATCAACTTAAGGTTGGAGACAAGGTACTACTAGATACAGCAGATTCTCGCATTGCCACTTCTGAACCTAACAGACCAATCCCTCTTACGGTACTCAGTATTTTCCCATATGGTACAGTCGAGGTAATTCATCCCCAAATTCAAAACTTTTAAGGTAAACAATACTCATCTTAAACCTTATGTTGATATAATTGATAATAGGGATGAGGAGGGTAAACTCCTCATACCACCATGACCATGCACTAGAAAGGTAAGTCGAGCTTAGACTATAAACAAGCGCTTCTCGGGAGGCAACCCGAGCACTAACGGTGTTAACTTTTTTAAATTTTAGTCTTTAACATTTAATTCACTAACTGAGTCACTGAACACATGATTTCCAAAACCACACGGCCAGGCACATGGGCGTACCGTAGACCATGCACCTACCATGGGAGACAACACGGCCATTCGATACGGCCGTGTGAAAATAGAGCAAAAACGTTTCCCCAACACGGGATCCAATAAGTTGCCACGGCTGTGCGACATGGCTGTGGGCAACCCTGCCAAATTAACACAGGCGTACAACACGACCGTGCCCACTGACCGTGGTTGAGCCTGTCAAAATAAAACGGGCGTGCGCCTGCATACACGGGCGTGGAAGAAGAGAATGAAGATTGACACAGTCGTGCAACATGGCCGTGTACACCAATGCGCCCAATTTCAAAAACCACGAAATGCATGGGCTGAAATGAGGGGACACGGGCATGCTCCACTATTGATTGATCTATCTCAGGAGGCACTTTGGCATTCTAAAGCCTATTTAAACACCTGATGAGGCACTTAGAAGAGGAACGTAGAGTAGGAAGTAAGGAATTACTCAAGGAAAGCCGATTGATCCATCTTAGAAGCCGGATTCATCATCAAGACTGAAGATATCCCTTCAAGTTCCTTCAGGAGTTTTTGGGTTTTCTTATGTTTTGTTATCATTATGCTTTTAAAATGTTTTCTTTCATAAGTATGAACTCAACCCCTAAATACCTAAGGGGAATGAAACCTAAGACGGATCTTGTTATTATTATCTAAATTGTATGATAAATATTTGATTTGTTCTTAATTATGTGTTCTTAATTCTTGTTTTAATATTCCAGGATATTGATTCTGGTTAACACTCTTATTCAGAGGAGGAATAGACCCCGTTTAAGAGTAAATTTGTCGTAATTAAGTGGAGTTGATTGCACGCCTAGAGATAGGGTGACAAGATTTTTTCGGATTAGGGTGAAACCTAATGGGGGAATCCATAGATCGAGTTAATGCAATTCTAGGGTGTTAATTAGAAAGAGATTTCAATTATTCAACCTAGGGTTAGATGCTATTAGTTTCGAGAGAGATAATAATATTACTTAGGGATTTCTACGGATCAAGTCAAATGAATAAATCGTCTGATTTAGAGTCAAATAACAAGTGAAGTCTAGGTGGATTTTTCCTTAGGTATTGTCTCAATCAATCGAATTTTCCCAAAAGTATTTTCCCAAGTTTTCTTTCTGTGCATTCTTAGTTAGTAATTAGTTTAGATAACCAAACATCTTAATTTTTAGGCTAGATAATAAAAAGGAAGTAAATACTAGTGCTCACAGTTCCTTTGGGTTTGACAATTCGGTCTTGCTGAACTATACTACTATTCGATAGGTACACTTGCCTTAATCGTGATAATAAGTTAGACTCAAGAATGATTCATCTATAAATTTTTAAAACCTATTACGAATATCATGTATCAAAGCTCATTTTCATGTTTATGTTGTCGAAATCATTAAAAGAAAAAGAAAAGAAATACAAGCTAGGGTTCGACCTTGATTTTCATTGATTAAGGTATGTGTTTTGATCAATTTTTGATAATTCCTACATTTTTTGTAATCGTTGCTTCGTATACTATCAAACCCATGCCTCAATTCCTAATTTTGATGATGATTTTGAAATGTTCCATTGATGAAATTATGAGCTTTGTAAAGTTAGTTGTTGATAAATGAAAGTTTGATGTTGGGTTTACATGTTTTGTCTTTGGATTTTTGATGGTTTTGAGTAAAATGGACTAAATTGTGAAAATGAGAAATTGAGGGACTAAAATGTGTAATAAATGAAATGTGTGGACTAGTATGAGTACTAGGAGAATCAGGCTAAGCTTGTGTACAAGCAAATTATGTGTATTTTGTGATTTTGTGATTTAGGGACTAAAGTGTCAAAATATGAAAATGTGATGGTTAGTTTGAAAAATGCCCTAATTGTGTGTATATGGATTGGTTTGAATGATTTAGTGAATAAAATGATTAATTTTGAATGCATATAGATCAAGAAAAGAGGAATTCGGACTTAGACCAGGGGAAGTCGAAGATTATAGAGTAAACAGTCCGAGTCGACAATTTCAAGTACGAGGTAAGTTCGTACGTAAAACATGATATTACAAATATATTTTTTATGCTTGGATTATACATAGATTGTATATATAATTGATTATGGTTGAATACGATGATAAATCAATGGTATTTGGCACTAAATGTGCGATTCAAAATAGCTTCGGCTATCTGAGGCACTAAGTGTACGATACCAAGATAGCTTTAGTTAATTGAAATGGCACTAAGTGTGCAGAATCGTTCTAGCTTTGGCTAACCCTTAAAGCACTAAGTGTGCAGAATCGTTTTAGCTTTGGCTAACCCTTAAAGCACTAAGTGTGCAGATGTTAAAGCATGAATAATCTCTGAAAAGTCTTAAAATATTTGAACGAGAGATGAGAATGAAAATGAATAAATACAGGAAGGTTTAGGTATGTATGATACCTATGTGATAGATGATGTTATGCATATGAAGTTTATTGAATTGGTTTAAATATATGAATGGTGTTGGTATAAAATTGATAGATGAATTGAGAATTAATAAGTACCCTGGTGCTGATGTTTTACATTTTATAAACTATTGATGATTTTTGGTACGAGCTTACTAAGCTTTTGAAAGCTTACTCTGTGTATGTTTGCATTGTTCTTATAGATATCGAAGCTACTGTGAGATTGAGGATCATCGAGGATCGTCACCACACTATCGAATCCCATTTTGGTACCTTTTGAAAATGTATCTAGTAAAGTATGGCATGTATAGGTTAGAAGTACTTTGGATAGGTTTTGTAATGTTTATATTTAGCCATGTGATATGGTTTGATATGGTTATGTTTATGTTTTGATTTTGGTATATGAAATGTGATGCAAAACGATCTTTTTGATGTGTACATGAATGGCTAAGAGAAAGGGTAAGTTTGCTAAGTTTTGGTATGAGATTTGGTCATGAGTTTAGAGATTATGAGACCATATGTTTTGATATGATTTGGTCTTATGTTTTGGCACAATTGAGTTGAGTTTATAAGCATGTAAATGGTTGATAATGTTATGTCATGAATGTTGTATGGTTTGGTATAGAAATTGGCTGAAATTGTTGTGTAAAAATGCTTGGTTTGGTACTTATAGGTTTGACCCATTTGGGGTGGCAAGTTGGCTATTCAAATGGCTTATTTTTGTCCACACGGGTAGGGACACGGGCATGTGTCTCAGCCGTGCGTGACACACGGCTTTGTTGCACGGCCGTGTGTCCCCTAGGGTACCCTACAATTGTAAGTCAGGCTTGAGCACGGCCAAGGCACATGGGCGTGTGGCTAGCCATGTGGCCCAAGTCAGATTCGACCACAGCCAAAGCACACAGGCGTGTCTTGTGGCCGTGTGAACAAGTCAATATGTATGCCCTGTTTTGACACAGTCTAGACACACGAGCATGTCTAAAGCCGTGTGAGGCACACAGCCTATTCACACCGGTGTGTGACCTGTACTTGTTTGAAAACAAAATGTTTAAATTTTGGAGAAATTTTGTATGTGTTCGGTTTAATCCCAAACCCTTTCTAATACATGTTTAAGGTCTCGATGACCTATACAAGAGACTCTATATTGATGTTTAATCTCTGATGCTATGATAATTATGAAATGAATGTTAATGTTTCGATTTTGTCCGGTAATGCCTTTAACCCTAGTCAGCAACGAATACGGGTTAGGGGTGTTACATCCCTATTTTAATACTCGTATGAATTTCTTACATATCTAAGTCACTTAGCTCTTTCACATATTCTTTCTCGACTTGAGTTTTCCCATTGAATCATTTGGAATCATAAAGGATACTCGGAAATCACATAAGCTTGTACAATGCCATATCCCAGATATGATCTTACATGTTACCACATATCGATGTCACTGTCCCAGACAGTGTCTTACATGAAATCGATTAACGATGCCAATGTTCCAGACATGGTCTTACACATAATCTCAATACAATGCCAATGTCCCAAACATGGTCTTTCATGTAATCACATCTCAATAACCTAATGTCTTGACATTCGTATTCTATACTATTCCTAAGACTTCCGGATGTCGTAACTCAATCGATTCTTGGTTGTAATTGTTCTTTCCACATTCATAATAATTCAATGACAAGTAAACACATATAATTAAATTTAAAGACATTTATTTGCATATGAACTTACCTCGTAGTCAGAATGGAGGGACCGGATAGACTATTCGATAACTTTCGATTTCCCTCAATCTAAATTTGATTTCTTTTGTTCTTGATCTTAATCAAGATTAGTGTTGGCCGAATATCACAAGCCCTAAATGGCTTTCTTCTTCCTCTAATTTTCAGCTAGAACAAAGATGATAACTCAAAATTATGGCTTTTATTTTATTTAAGTTATGTTAATTAACATTTTTACTAATTTACCCTTAATGAAACCATTATGAAATCACCTAATACAGGCTCATTTATGAAAATTTCCACTTTCAATGGTCTAATAACAACATAAAGACCTTTCATGTAATAAGCCATAGCAATTAGACACCTTTATCAAATATAATACAACTTTTGCATTTTACACGATTTAGTTCTTTTCTTAAATTAACCACTTAAACAATAAAATTATTTCATGAAACTTTCACACATATATAATCACATACTGTAAACACAAAAAATAATATTAAAAATAATTTTACTTCCTCAAATTTGTGGTTCCAAAACTACTGTTCTGATTTAGCTAAAACCTGGCTGTTACAACTCTCCCCCCTTAGGGATTTTCGTCCCCGAAAATCTTACCAGCAAATAGGTTTGGATATTGCTTTCTCATAGTATGCTCAAGTTCCCACGTGGCTTCTTCAACCCCGTGTCGATGCCATAATAATTTCACTAATGAAATTTTCTTATTTCTCAGCTCTTTAATCTCACGAGTTAGAATTCAGATCGGTTCCTCACTGTACGATAAATCTGAATGAATCTCAACTTCGGTCGGGGAAATAACATGCGAAGGGTCAGATCAGTATCGTCTGAGCATCGATACATGAAATATATTATGAATCCTTTCTAACTTAGACGACAATGCTAGCCGATAAGCCACTGGTCCAACTTACTCTATAATCTCATACAGCTCGATAAATCTCAGACTCAATTTTCCTTTACGACCAAATTGAAGTATTTTCTTCCACGGAGATACTTTTCAAAACACTCTATCCCCGATATGAAACTCAATATTTTTGCGTTTCAAGTCTGCGTAAGATTTCTATAGATCTAAAGCTGCTTTCAGATTATCACGAATTACTTTCACTTTTTCTTCAGTCTCTCTAACGAAATGAACCTCGTGAATCTTATTCTCACTTAACTCAGTCCAGTACAAAGGTGTTCAACACTTCTGATCGTATAATGTAATGCCCTGATTTTTGAGATTTTTCGGGTTTCTGTAATTTTTGGTAAATTTTGAAATTTTGGTCTTCTGAATATTGGAATTGTGTTTAAGTGTGTTAGTGGGCCTTTAGAAGGCCCAAGCCTAAGTTAAACACGGTAAAATATCAAGGTTGGATTTTAAGTGAATAGGAGACTTGGTTAAGTGGGCTTTTAAGAAGAACTTCGTAAATTATGATGCAAATAAGGCCTTGGTAAAGTGGCAAGGTGGCACCACTAAGTTCCTAAAAAAAATGGCTTCTGGAAAGGAATTAAAGGTCCAGGGTTCAAGTTGCAAGGTAAGCATATTGTTACTTTTTAATTTTAGGCATGTGCCGGGCATGTGATCACTTAAGTGAATTTCGGCAAGGGCCTTAGGAAGGTTGGGCCGATTGTTTCAGTTGATATTAGGGTTAGGTTCTTTTCTTTTTTTGTCTTGGAGAATTAGGGTTAGCCACCTGAAAGCTTTCACTGCCATTCATCCTTTCTGAGTTCTCACAAAAGCCAAAAACGCAAATTCCTTCTCCTTGGTGCCGATTTTTTCTTCCTCTCTTTTTCCTCCATTTTCTTTCTTCCTTTTTGCTTTTTCTTCTAGCCGAAACCTTCTGATCACCTTACTCACCTCCTCTGTCAATCCCATCCTCCACAAAACCTCCATAGCCGATTGCCAAAAAGCCGAAATCCCGAAAACTCACTTCTTGTGCCGATTTCTCCAAGCCAAAATCCTTCAGTTATTTTTGTTCATTTTGATCAACTTTCATCTTCTCTAAACCCTTAGTATCTGTCGACAACATTACTTCAAAGTTATAGCCACAAATTGTCATCTTCTTCATCACTTAAAAAGCCGAAATACCATAGATTTAGGGACTCATAGTCGAAACTTCAGATCTCCTAGATCCGAGTTCTACTATCGTTTAGAGGATAGATCTGCATCAGATCTACGTAGAAATCAAAGAGGAGTAAGAGGTAAGTGCTCATCACCTCAGATCTAGTCTTATTTTACAATTTAGAAAAGCCGAATTCCTTAAAATCTAGGGAGGCTGTCGATTTGGGCATATGGCTTTAAGGGTCTTTAACCGGTGATTTATTTTGGTGATTAGTGTCTTCTAGAGGTTTGATCGGAGGCTTGGATCTTTGGAACAACTACACTTAGATCTAGTCATCGGTTTTCAGAAAAAAGTAAGATTCTAAAGGCTTTAGAGGCATGGTTCGAATATGGGTTGCTGAATATTGGGATTGGTTGTTGTGGGTTGCAATCTAAGAATTGTGGTAATCAATTGTAGGACATCGTAAGGGATCTCAGTAGCAGTCGTCGTGAAATAGGTGTGTATCAAACACCCTCTTATAGTTTAATTCAGCAAAAGCCGAAATGCCAAAATTTCAGCATTTCGTGGGCTTGTAAGTGTGCGAGTGCTCACAAGACGTTTAGAAATCATTAGATCTGAAATTGCAAAGTGCTCAGTTAGTCGTGTTTGAAATTTCGTGCACTTCGGTAATTGGGCTTATATTGCTAATGGACACTGTAGGGCTAATAGGGGTTTTAGGGCCCAATGGCTAAAATTGTGAAATTGAGATAAATAAATTACTGTGATGGCAAATGGGCTAGTAAGGACCGTAACATTCATGAGAACCCTTAAAACTGATAAAAATACTGAAATACCTTTATAGGTGGAAAGTTTACAGTTTTACCCCTAGGAGCAAAATTATTGATATACCCCTAGGGTTAAGGTTGACCTGGATGCATGTTTGATTGTTACTATTTACTGCATGCCATGTTATTATTATCTGATGCATGGGACTGGGTTATTGATGGAGGAAGTACTGAAAGTGGCTTGACCACGTACTGGAGGCTTTGCCTCAACTTACTGATATCTGAGCAGCTATGCTGTAACTGTGGAGTGTATGACTAGGTGGGTTGAGCTATTTCCCACATGGAGTGGAGGGCTGGTACAGGTGGGGTGTAGCAGTTGGTTATAGGCCGGGTTGGGCTTGCATACACGAATATGTATGTTCTGTTCTGGAATGGGCCTATGGGCCATACTGTTATCTGAAAAGGGGCTAAGGCCCAGTTTATCGTATTTTGAAAAGCGCTTCGGCCCAGTACCCGCTGTTATCTGAATAGGGCTTAGGCCCAATGGGCTTGAGCTGATTTGGGATTTGGATGGGTTTTCCATATACACTGAGTTTTCCAAACTCACCCCCTTTCTCTTCCATCCTTGCAGGTGAGCCCTAGTTGGTGGGCTTGGAGCTGGGCGGGATTTAGAGTGGCCACGAAGATTAAATTTCTGGTTTTAAATAAGTTTCAAGTAGCTTCCTTTTTAATTTTCGCATTTATTTTTGATTATTTCTATTTTGGTTAAAGTTGTAATAATGCCGCTCTATTATTTTTATTTTGGGTTTTTAAACTACTTAAATCGTTTTTGACTTGAGATTCACATCACTTAAATTGATTCCTTGAAATTGGTTAACTTTAGGTTTATCAAAAATTACTTGTTTCAAACCGACACGACAACCAAACGTCTTCGAAACGAAACTTTTCAAAGTGCAACAAAAGTCATGTTTTTCTACACCTTTAACAATCGATAATGGATAGGACTCACAGTAGTGAATCAGAACATTTCTCTTAAAACATCATTAATGGTTTTTGCAAAGCTCACCCAAACTTTAGTAAACTAGGTAACTTGGTTAGTGGTAGGTAAAGTGACACACCGGATTCGGCCGTAACGTCTAGGCCAGGTTTGTGGTGTTACATATAAAGCTTCATATGGTGCCATCTTAATACTCGATTGAAAACTGTTGTTATATGCGAATTCAATCAACGAAAAATGCTTTTTTCACGTACCTTCGAACATAAGAATGAAACATCTCAACATATCCTCGAATATCTGAATAACTCGCTCAGATTGACCATTCGTCTGCGGGTGAAATGCGGTACTAAAATGTAGTTTTCTACCCAGTGCATCTTGCAGTTTCTTCCAAAACCTCGATGTGAACCTCGGATCTCAATCCGAAACAATAGAAATAGGTACTCCGTGTAATCTCACAACCTCGGAGATATACAACTCAGCTAGCTGTTCATACCGAAATAAAATGAGTCGATTTTGTCAATCTGTCAACTATAACCTAGATTGCATCTTTCTTTCTCAGAGATAGGGGAAATCTTGACACAAAATCCATAGTCACTCTATCCCATTTCCACTCAGGAATTATAATTGGCTGTAATAAACCAGACTGTACCTGATGCTTAGCTTTAACTTGCTGACAAATCAAACATTTAGAAACGAATTCTGAAATGTCACGTTTCATACCATGACACCAATAGAGCTATTTCAAATCGTTATACATTTCGTACTTCCTAGATGAACAGGTAAAAGAGAATTAACTCTGAATTTCTCGAAACACAAATTCAGCCTCTGAATCTTAAACATTCATCTGAATCAGGGTTTGAATCACATTGAGCTCGTTTTGCTAACATTTCATTATCAAATTTCTATACTTTACAAATCTGCTATAAAAGCAACGGTCTCTCTTTCAACTTAGCTACAATTGAGCCATCATTAGGTAGAGCCAATTGAGTATTCATTTTACGTAGAGCAAACAAAGATTTTTGGCTTAATGCATCAGCAACTACATTTTCTTTTCCCGGATGGTAGTTAATCACTAGCTCGTAATCTTCTAGCAATTTTAGCCATCTCTGTTCTTGCAAGTTCAAATCTTATTGAGTCATCAGATATTTCAAACTCTTGTGATCTGAATAAATATGGAATTTCTCACCGAACAGATAATGGCGCCAAATCTTCAACGCAAACAGAATAGCTGCTAACTCTAAATCGTGAGTCGGGTAATTCTTTTCTTACTGTTTCAACTGTCTCGAGGCATAAGCTATGACTTTGCTTTCCTGCATCAAAATGAAGCCCATACCATTTAACGATGCATCACTATAGATCATAAAGTTTTTAGCCGATTCTGGCTGTACTAACACTGGAGCTTTAGTCAAAAGAGCTTTTAGCTGATCGAAACTTTTCTAACATTTCTCAGACCATTCAAACTTTACATCTTTCTGTAGCAATCTCATCAACGGAGTCGCAATCATCGAGAAGCCTTTCAAAAATCATCTATAATATCCCGCTAGTCCTAGAAAACTGCAAACCTCGAAAAATTTCTCGGAGGCTTCCAATCTATAATCGCAGATATCTTGCTCGGATCGACTTGAATACTCGGTGCTGACACAGTATGCCCCAGAAAACCAACCTCACGTAACCAGAATTCACATTTACTGAAATTTGCATATAATTGCTTATCACGTAAAGTCTACAATACAATTCTCAAATGCTTGGCATGCTCAGATTCATCTTGTGAATACATCAATATGTCATCAATAAACACAACAAAAAATTGATCTAGGTACGGTCTAAAAATCCAATTCATTAAATCCATAAAGACTACAGGAGCATTCGTTAGTCCAAAAGGCATAACTAAGAATTCATAGTGTCCGAACCTCGTTCTAAATGAGATTTTTGACACATCAGAGTCTTTAACTCGTAACTGGTAATAGCTCGATCTCAAATCTATCTTTGAAAGCACTGTAGCCCCTTTCGATTGATCAAACAAATCATCTATTCTAGGCAAAGGATATTTGTTCTTGATCGTTATTTTGTTAAGCTATTGATAGTCTATACACATTCTAATCGTGCCATCTTTCTTTTTCACAAAGAATACAGGAGCACCCTAGGGTGAGAAACTCGATCTTGCAAAACCTCTATCTATCAGTTCTCACAACTGAGCTTTCAATTCTTTTAACTATGTTGGATCCATTCTGTATGGATCTATTGATATCGGCGTTGTATCTGGCATTAACTCAATACCAAACTCAACCTCTCAGATTGGTGGTACCTAGTACCTCTTCAGGAAACACATCTGGGTATTAACACACAACTGGCACTGATTTGATCTTCTTTTCATTCACTTTCGTATCAAGCACATAAACAAAATAAGATTCACAACCCTTTCTCACATATTTCTGAGCTAACATCATGAAATCACCACTGGCAAGCCATTTAGATCATCTGACTCAATTCAGATAGTCTCATTATTCTGACATCTCAAATCAATCGTCTTTCATTTGTAATTCACAATAGCATCATGCAATGTTAGTCAATCCATTCCCAGAATTATATCAAATTCATCAAATGGTAACAGCATCAGATCAGCCAGAAAACAAAAATATTGAATCATCGATAGACAGTTCTTGCATACTTTATCAACCAATACAAACTTTCCTATGGGGTTTGATACTTTAATTACAAATTTAGTAGACTCTCCAGGAAAAGTCTTAGTAGATACTAAATTCACATATATATATATGAGTTGATCCTGGATCTATCAATGCAAAAACATTAGTATCATAGAGAGTAAAAGTACCGGTAATAACATCCGGAGTTGACGCTTCTTCACGAGCACGAACAGCATAGGCTCGTGCAGGTACTCTAACATCAGATCTCGCAGTAGTGTCTCTTGTCACACCTCTACCACCACTCACATTTCCCGTGATTCTGGGTGGTCTACCTCTAGCTGCAGTGTTACTCGACCTCGTATTCTGTACTGTATCTTGCTCAACCAACTCTGGACAATCACGGATAAAATGATCCAATGATCCACATTTAAAATAAGCCCTATCATTCAATCTAAAATCACCGATATGCCATTTACCACAATGTTTACATTCAGGTCAGATAGGTTAGCTCGAGCTTTGAATGTCTCACTCGATTTCTATTTGAATGACCCACTGATGTATTGGAACGATTAAACGAGTCTTGAAATTTCTTCAATGCAGACTAATAAGATTTAGTAGTTGATCTCTTTCTTGAATCTCTTGCTTCAAAATTAGCTTTTCTCTTTCTTTGCTGAGATCCTCAGTTTTACAAGCCCTCTCAACTAGAACAACAAATTCTTTCAATTCAAGCATCCCAACTAACAGTTTTATATCTTCATTCAATCCATCAACAAACCTTTTACACATGATCTCTTTAGTGGAAGCATATTCCCGAGCATACTTGCTTAAACGTACGAACTCCTTTTCATACTTAGTGATAGTCATCCGACCTTGTTTGAACTCTAAAAACTCTTTATGTTTCTGTTCGAGAAAATGATTACTTATGTATTTCTTTCGAAACTCGGATTGAAAGAATTCCCATGTAACTCGTTCCATCGGAACTACAGATGTCAATGTTTTCCACCAATGATACGCATTATCTCTTAGCAAAGATACAATACACTTGATACATTCATTTGGAGTATAGGACAATTCAGCAAACACTCTGATCGTATTCTCGAGCTAAAACTCAGCTCTCTCTGCATCATCATCAACTATAGTCCAGAACTCCTCAGCCCCATGTTTCCGACTCTTATCAACAAGTGGCTTACTCAATTGAATCGGATCTATCACTTGTGGTACAACTGGGACATGTTGAGGAACAGGTGGGGTGGAGGTTGTTGAGCTACCGGATTCATTTGTAAGAATTTCGTGAACCACTCACTCATCATCTGGAAGAAGGCTTGTTTAGCCTCTCCCTCGTGGCTACTAGTTACAAGTCTAGAATTAGACTGCACTACCCCTTGAGCGGGAGTGGGTGCATTACTTTCAACATCGCTAGCTACGGCTCGATCGTGATCCATTTGCTATAAGAAAAACACATTTTAACTGTCACGAATCATCACACTATCGCAGTTTATATATATGGCATGTATAGCTAGACTCTCACATGCTACGTTAGTCCTAGAATCAACTAAATCGTAGCTTTGATACCAATTAAATGTAACACCCCTAACCTATATCAGTTGCCAGAACAGGGTTACGAGGCATTACCAATCAATACACATCGTTCGCATACAAAACATATACATTTATGCATTCATATAAAAAATCCATTCAAAGCATTCACGTTGTCCCTTATAAGGCTCTATGAGCCTTAAAATATGCTTAGAAGTGGTTCGGGACTAAACCGATAATATTTGCAATCTTTGAGAAACTTAGAAAATTTTTCAACATTTAAGGGTCATACGCCAATGTGACAGGCTGTGTGCCTCACACGGCTACCAGACACGCCTGTGTCACAGGCCGTGTGAAAATAGGGCATACCTACTAACTTACACCACACGGCCAAAGACAAGCTTGTGTGCCACGATTGTGGGAAAACTGGAGAGGATACTGACTTGGGTCACACGACCGACCATACGCCCATGTCTAGCCCGTGTGCCACACATGGCTAGTAGACATGCCCATGTGTTTAAGCCGTGCCTAACCTGTAAGGTATATTGACTTTAATTTTAAGGGTTACCCTAGGGGACACACAGTCGTGTAGCATGACTTGTATCACACACGGCTGAGACATGCACCCGTGTCTCTGCCCGTATGGACAAAAATAGGCTATTTGTAAAGCCAATTTGCCACCCTTTTTCTCATGCACATAAAGCAATCAAATAATACCATTTCAATGCATATATAGGCAGCCAATTCAGACACATATTATGCCATCTATCCTCAACCATTTCAACTACTCAATTCCATATTCAAAACATACCAACTCATTATGCCAAAATCACCAAATTCACATAACTTCTAAATGTATTTTCATCACCTTACCATCAACTAAATCATGCCTCCCAAACATATCAATTCATCATCTATAAATCATACCATAATGTACCATTCCTCAAACATTAATAACTAACCAAATGAGTAACCATTTAGTCATATCCATAACCATGGCAAATAATGCCAAAACACAAGACATTATATACATCACATATAACACTTATCCAAAACATAATTTTAAGCCAACTTAAATGGCCAAATACATACCAACATTTCCAACAAAAACAAGCGATATCTCATAGCTATATCAAATCATAAAACATATCATCAACTCACTAACCTATACTTGCCACATACCAAATTTACAAGTATCCAAAAATACCAACAAGTAGTAGATAGTGTGATGATGGTTCCCTATGATCCCCGATGTCTGAGCTAGCTTCGATAATCTATAAAACATGGAAGAACACACAAAGTAAGGTTCAAAAGCTTAGTAAACCATATACAAATAAAGTGAACACATGAATATTTGTATATCAATTCAAATATGTTAAACATAGCTAATCACATTCAAATTCAGCAGGCTTTCTAATTGAACATATATTCAACGTCTTATTCGAGTTCATCAAATATTTCCCTATTTTCAATACTCATATGAATTTCATACGTACTAGAGTCACTTAGCTCTTTCACATATTCTTTCTTGACTTGACTTTACCCATTGAACCGTTTGGAATCATTAAGGATACTCGAAAATCACATAAGCTCGTACAATGCCATATCCCAGATATGGTCTTACATGTTATCACATATCGATGCCATTGTCCCAGACAAGGTCTTACACAAAATTGATTAACGATGCCAATGACCCAGACATGGCCTTACACGTAATCTCAATACAATGCCAATGACCCAGACATGGTCTTACATGTAATCATCTCGATAACCTAATGTCATGACATTTGTATCCTATACTATTCCTAAGAATTTCGGATGTCATAACTCTGTCAATTCTTGCTCGTAATTGTTCTTCCCACATTCATAATAATTCAATGACAAGTAAACACATATAATTCAATTTAAATACATTTATTTGCATATGAACTTACCTCATAGTCAGAATAGAGAGACCGGATAGACTATTCAATAACTTTCGATTTCCCTCGATCTAAATTCGATTTCTTCCATTCTTGATCTTAATTAAGCTTAGTGTTGGCCGAATATCACAAGCCCTAAATGGCTTTCTTCTTCCTCTAATTTTCGGCTAGAACAAAGATGATAACTCAAAATTATGGCTTTTATTTTATTTATGTTATGTTAATTAATATTTTTACTAATTTACCCTTAATGAAACCTTTATGAAATCACCTAATATAAGCCTATTTATGAAAATTTCCACTTTTAATGGTCTAATAACAACATAAGGAATCTTTCATTTAATAAGCCATAGCAATTAGACACCTTTATCAAATAGAATGCAACTTTTGCATTTTACGCGATTTAGTCCTTTTCTCAAATTAACCATTTAAGCGATAAAATTATTTCATGAAACTTTCACACATATATAATCACACATTGTAAACACAAAAAATAATATTAAAAAATAATTTTATAACCTCGAATTTGTTGATCCGAAACCACTATTATGATTTAGCTAAAATCGAACTGTTACACTATAAATATATTGAAATAGTATGAAATGATGTGGCTTTGGTTTGCTTGAGGAGGTTGAGAATGCGGCTTAAACCAAGCCTATTTTTGCCTCACACAGTTGAGCCCACGGGTGTGTGACTCGACCATGTATCTGCTAAAACTTAGTTAAGCAAGTCAGTGAGTTACTCGGCTTAGACACACGGGCATGTCTACTGGCCGTGTGTGACACATGGGCTGACACATGGGCGTGTGGTCAGTCGTGTGACACAAGTCAGTATACCCTTCAGATTTCATATGGCCAAGTCACACGGCCGTGTCTTCAGATGTGAGATGCAAGTTAGTATGTATGCCCTATTTTCATACGGCTTGTGACACGGGTGTGTTTGGTGGCCGTGTGAGGCACATGGCCAATTCATACGGGCGTGTGACCCTTATATAAGTGAAAAATTTCTAAGTTATTTGAAACTTTCATATGTTAACGGTTTAGTCTCGAACCACATCTAAACCATGTATATGACCTCGTAGGCCCTTATAAGGGACAATATGATTATATTGATTGATGTATGAGAATGAATGTTATATGTTGTAGAATGATCGATAATGCCTCATAACCCTATTCTGGTAACGGATACGGGTTAGGGGTGTTACAATAAATCTCAATCACAAACATCATCAATTCATCAACCATTTCCAAGTAACATTAAACACATTACAAAATGGCATTAGTACATCTAAAAACATTTACCCAACATACATCATTTTGTTTCAAATTCACAAGCATGATACCAATTCCACAAACCTCATAATATAAGCCATAAGCGCACTTATATATACATAATCAAACTAGCCAAAATAAGTCAAGTATCACAACTATATATATACAAACCAAAACATAACCATTCACTAGCCATTTCAAATGGAAAAACTCACTATCAAAACATAATAAACATGACCATAATCCTATACATGCCATATGACCAAACCATAAGCTTAAAAGTACCAAAGTGATGGTTGGATAGTGTGACGTAGTCTCCGACGATCCCCAAATCCGAGCTACCTTTGAAATCGCTAAAAGACATGGAAAATAAACGAAGTAAGCTTTATAGCTTAGTAAGGGCATATGATATAAACTTAACTAATCACAAATACACCATTCATTAATTTAAACATATTAACATGAAATTCATGATTACAAACAAACCTTTCACATGCTTATTCATACACTTATCTGCAAAATTCATAACTTCTTCGATTAAAAGCTCATACTATGCATGTACATACTTGTACCAATTCATAACAAGCTCATACATATTCGGAATACCATTGAATACTTAATATCTCACACACTAAGTGTCGTACATAGCCGAAGCTATCTCGATCTTGCACACTGAGTGCCATATATAGTCGAAGCTATCTCAATCTCGCACACTAAGTGCTAGATGTAGTCGAAGCTATCTCGATCTTGCACACTAAGTGGTATATGTAGCCGAAGCTATCTCGATCTCGCACACTAAGTGCCATATATATCTGAAGCTATGTCAAATCACACACTAAGTGCCACATATAGCTGAATTGTCGTTGAACGTGACTGTAGTCCCATATATACAATTTATGCAATATCAAAGCATTAAAAAGCATAATTATAATAGTGCTTATTTCATACGAACTTACCTCAGATATTAAAACGGCAAATCAAGTGATTAGTCGATAACTTTCGTTTTTCATCGATCTAGGTCCGAATTTCATTTTTCTTGGTCTAAATATATTCAAAATTAACTCATTTAATTAACTATTTATTCAATTCAATCCAAAATATACATTAGGGATATTTTAGACATTTGCCCTTAAGCTTTCACATTTTTCACAATTTAGCCCTTATTTCATAAAATCACAAATTAATGAAATTCCTAATATACCCATGCTAGGCGAATTACTAATATGCCTATTGGAACGCCGGTGCCTCCAAGGCGCAGCGAAAAAATAGAATAATTAAAACATTCCGGCGATCCAAACCAAGGATCCATGTGTAAGGAATGAATCAGGGTGATAAAAAGGGTTTCGAAATTACCGAAACTTCAATCTGAGTAGACAGAGACGCCTAGGCAACAGGAATGCTAAACCACTATCGAACCAAGCCGCAACCTTTTCCGATGTCGACCTCTATGTAGTCCACTCGATTGACAATGAACGGTACAAATCCCAGAAAACTATTTTCAGAGAGTATTTTGCTAAACGGCTGTTAGACCACATTGCATATTTTCGGGCTAGTTTTTATATATGCTTTTTAGGGTTTTTACCCTTTCTATATATAACTCCCTCTTAATTGGTATATATTTATAACGAATTTTAATTCATTAAAATTAATCTGAACATAATAATTATCATTCAAATAAATATAATAATGTTTAACCGAAAAATTATAATTACATTAATTATAATAAAGATTTCGGTAAACTATATTTATTTAAACTTATATACGAACTAAATTCATATATTAATAAAATTATGTTCTGATTATGTGTACAACATCCTTGTACATATAGTATGTTCAACAATTTGATTGCCCAATTAAATTAAGTCTATAATTAATTTAATTCATGTGACAACCAAGCAATATACCAACTATGTTTTACCTCGTTCATTTCAACCATAGGGAGTGACCCTATAGGTTCTTGTAACGTTAGCAGTAATATTAGAACGAATCTAGTGTTACAAACAATGAGTGGCATCTAGCAATGCATCAATGCTACGTAAGTTACAAGAAGTCATGATTCGACATAACCTTTTGTGATTAACCTTTCATGCATTAATCCTTAAGTCCTACATCTTTGGAGTGGACACAAGTCATGGAATAGTCACACTTGCATAGTCCATCCCATGTTTCTTGATACCTTGAGTAGACTATGATACACAAATAAGTATGACATTTCATATCAACTTATTTGAGCATGGCCATGCATTTCTAGCCTCACTCAATCAAGTGGCCTGAGATATTACTCCTATTATGTAGGAGGGACTTATCCTATATTGATCAACTATATCCCTCAACATAGATTGTGGTATATCTAACATCAGTCTTTATAGAACAACCAATTACGATATTTGTTTGACTGTATCAAAATATACAACTCACGAAGTTGGGATAAAGATGATCTCAAGTATGAGGACCATATACATATTAATCACAATGAGTAATGTTGTGACAATTACATAATAATCCAAGAAACATACTCATAGCTGGTCAGTCCAATATGTTGTTCTCTAACACACATATTCATGCATTGATTCTGACACTCCATATCAATGACAACTCTTTATCATCAATCAACTACATGTTAGTCTTAATGCATTATTATTGTCCTAGCCAACAATAATACTTGACTAAGGATCTTTTAAGAATAATCATCTTATTCTCAGGACATTATTATAAAATAGTTTATTTATGCACACAGAAAAGAAACTGAAATAATAATGGCAACGCCTTATATTAATAAACATGATAAACCAAGTATGTTATTACAACCATCTCGTGATTGATCTTCGGGCATACTCTTACAATGCCCCTAGCTGTAACACCCCAAACCCGGTCTGGATGTTATGGCCGGATTAGGCGATGTCACATAGTAGTATGTTTGAAAATCGTAACTTTGCTTAAAAATAATTTTTGTTTAGAAACATTGTAATATTACCTATTATTCTAATCTCGAGTTATTTAGTCCTTCGAGTGTTTTCAAAACGTTTATTCAATGCAGAAGCTTTTAAAACAAATTGCGTATTTGTGGTATTTTTAATAAAACATCTATCTTTTTGAAAACCCGTGTCCTTTCCTATTGCTAGTAGTAATAAACCAAAAAATGAAAATCCCGAGTTAAGTAAAAATCCATAGAGGCCATATTACAGCAAAATGATCCCAATTAAACGTAAAATCATAAATAGCTAATAAACAATGTAATAGAAAATGTGTGAACACCACTGAGTCCTCCGTTGCACCGACTTACCTATGTTGAGGATTACCTGTACAGATTAAACAGAAGGAGTTTATGTAAACTCAGTGTCCAATCCCCATATAAACAAGCAGTCAAAATGCAATCATAGTCTGGGTTTAAGCCCATTATAGTATCAATATTCAATATAGTAACAATTATGCAGTATCAAATCCTACCCAGCCAGCCTCTACACTCCAACTCCGTCCAACCCTACAGTTCATGTGGGGATATAATCAACCAACCGATCCCTACACTCCAAAAAGTACCGGATGCGGCACCAGATAGTATTTTACAGCTGAGCTAGTAGTAAATTAGGCTCGAGGCCTTTGAATACACTTCCTTCGTACATTGTATTTCCCCCAACCCAATGCAATGCAATATACAAATATGACATGCTATCACATCATATCATGCATGTAAACAATGCATACAGTATCAATCAGTGGGACATCATCATGCTTAATCATATCAGTCATACAGTCATTTCAATCAGTTAGGGGTCTAAGCAAGCTTACCAACCCTATAGTAGGTCCACAGTCGACTCGGGCGACCCATGCAACTTTAGCAATAAAATAGTGAAAATGGGCCTACAAGCCCATGATGTTCGCCCGTGTGGGCCCACACATCCGTGTGGCCTACATGGCCCAACTTGGCACTGGCCATGTGGATCACACGGCCTGGCCCAAAAATCCCACATGCCCATGTGGGCTCACACGCCCGTATAGCCCACACGGTCCAATTCAATTTGACCCGTGTATCGTAAATGGCCAGCCTCATCGATCACACGCCCGTGTTCAATCACACAGCCTACCACACGGATGACCACACACCCGTATGGCATTGACAGCCTCACTTTTTGGGCTTTTGTCAATTCTCATTTACAGTGTTACAGTTACACACCTATAGTGTTTTTGATACTTAAGCCCTCCTGAACATTTCAATACTGTAAGGTTTCCAATTAACTTGCTAAGAAACAGTACGAAGGGGGCCTCAATCCACATGAAATACGCACGAGTGGCTAACGTTTGCACAAAATAGAAGAACAAAATGCACTCAAGAGTAAAGGAGGAGAAAATGGCAGCAAGTGGGGAATTTCGGCACGTGTGCAATACTCAGTGTCGCACTGAAGAACTATATGAATAGAGAGAATGAAAGGGAAAGTGGTGCATGAAGAACCAAAATTTGGCAGCAAGGTGGGGAAGAAAGTAAATAAAGATCAAAAAGAAAGAAAATCACAATATTTCGGCAAGAAGAAAGTAGAATAGCCGTCAGAGGAAAGAGGAACACTTTGGGGATTTTCGAAATAACAAAAAGAAATGAAATCAGATTTGGATAATCCTCAACCTCCCCTAATTCACTCCTAAAAACTCTCCTACTATCCCTCTACAAACTGTCCACTTCCCACTATACCTTAAATTCCTTACTTTCCTCCACCAATCCCACAACTACCGAAGAACCTCCTTATTATCCTCCTAAAAATCGGCCACAACATCCCCACACTCCTGAAATACTCAGAAATTTGGTCAAACTACAACACTTATATGGCTCAAGTAGTAAAAATAAATCCCTTTGATCTTGTAGAGATTCGAACCTCAGACCTCTAGCCACTTAACACTTCACCTATCCACCAGACCAGCAAGCCCATTCTGACATATTTTACCAACATTTATTTATAAGTCTACTGATTAGAGATAGGGCCTTATTCATTTAAAAATAAAAATTTGTCCAAGCTAAGGCTTGAACTTGGCACCCCTCACACACACCTAGAACACTTAACCACTAAAGCAGATACACACTTGTGTCACAAACATATGAAAATAAATATATAAGAGATTTTTGGGGCGTTACACTAGCAACCTATATTTTTCATTTATTCACTCATTTAACCACACATTTTTAGAAATAAATCCCTATTTTGCATATTTACCCAAAATAACTTTAGAAAACTTGTTTAACTATCAACAACTATTCAAAATCCATCATTGATCATCAAAACTCATACATATTCATCAATGACAACATTCAAAATCTTTAACAATTTTGCAAATTAGTCCCTGGGCTAGCTAGTACTAGTTGCAACGATCTCAAAAACGTAGAAATCATTAAAAATCGAGTCAAAATCACTTACCAATTTAATTTTGCAAGTACTGAACCCTAAAGCAACTTCTGTGGCTTCTTCTTCTTTGTATTTTCAGCTAGTGATGAAGATGATAGCATAAAAATTGTATTTTTTTATGTAATTAACTTATAAATATACTAATTACCAAATTAACCTTAATATAAAACCGTTAAAACACATAAAACATGTCCATGAAAGTCCGTTCATTATTATAATGGAATAATTGCAACATAAATCCATCAATTATTTAATTTCATAGCTAATAAACCCTTTTAACTAATAGAATATGCATTTTACATTTTACGCGAGTCCTTCTTACCGAATTAAGCATTCAATTGCTAAAATTTCTTCATGAAACTTTCACACATACATGCTATCATGCTGTAAACACTTAAAATAATATTAAAATAAATATTTTGATCTCGGATTTGTGGTCCCAAAACTACCGTTTCAATTTGACAAAAAAAAAAGTTGTTACAGTATCTTTGCCATAGTATTCTTAGTTATTTATTTATTCACTCGCGTATTATTCACGTAGTTATTCTCAAAATTGCTGTTGCACTTTTACTCTTGCTTTGCCTTAGCATGTAACAGTATTAGTCAGTATACATTTTGGACACATCCTTACTATTTTAATTTACCATCGTGTGCTTAACTTGGTTTTACCATAACATTAATAATAATTCATTATAATAACTTGACCACTTTTATACCTAATTTGGTCATTGTAGAGATGATCTCACTTATCACTTCTTGATTTGATGTGTATACTTGCACAATTTGAATATCATTTCACATGTGACAAGTTTTTGGCGCCGTTACCGGGGATCGACAAATTGGTGTAATTTGATTTGTTATTTTACTTAATTCCATTAAGTTTTATTTAACTTAGTTTAATTTAATTTCTATAAGTTTGCCATAAGTGCATGAAAAGAGGCATTCCTACTAACATGTAATATCCTTTTGACCCAAAGATCGAAAGAACTTTACGAAGAAGGCGAAAGAACTGTAAAAAATGGCTAGGAACAAGAATGATCCTGGTCTCAATGATAATTTGAATGGCTAAGATATTAATCCTCCTATTTGTAGGGTGATACATGGAATCAATGATAATCTAAATGGTCAGGACATTAATCCTCATGCTTATAGGGTGATTGATGACCAAGACAGACCAATCTAAGAGCATGCTATTCCAATTTTAGAGGATTTAAATCTGAGAATAGTCAGATCACACATAAAATCTTGGTAGTTTAAGCTAAAATTGGTAATGTTTTAAATGTTACAAATAGTAGGACAGTTTAGTGGATTACCCACTGAAGATCCATGACTACATTTACAACTTTTTCTAGAGATTTGTGACTCGTTTAGACAATATGATGTTCTTGAAGATGCTTTGCTGCTTAAACTATTTCCATACTTTGTAAAAGTTCGTGTGAGAGCATGGCTGAATGCTTTGCCGTCGAGAATAGTGGCATCAAGGAATGATCTTTGCCAGATGTTTTTGCTACGGAATTGTAACATCCCGAATTAGGGCTTGGTAGAAACAGTGGTTTCTAGACCACAAATCCAAGGTAGAAATAGTTATTATATGATTCTTATGAGGATTATGTTATGAACTCATGCTTATGTGAAAGTTTCATAAAGAAATTCTATGCATAAAATGTCTAATTGCATTTTAAGGACCAAATTGAATAAAGTGCAAAACTTGCATTCTAGAAGCTTTAAGCATGAAATTTCTTTAGATTATGAATTAGAGGGTACTAATTATCAATTTGACCAATTTCTAAAATTTCGGACAAAAATTGACTTGTATAGGAAAAATGTAAAAGAGAACCCTAAGGGCATTTTGGTCATTAGGTAATTAAAAGAATAAAAAGGGAAAATCAAAGAAAAATGTGTCCATCTTCTTCAAGTGTTGGCTAAATTTCTCAATAGCCATAGCTAGGGTTTTGTTCAACATTTCCAAGCTTGATTGTAAGTCCTCCCTAGCCCCGTTTTTAATGTTCTTTGTATTTTTTAAGTCCTTGAAGCATGATCTACCCATTTCTAGCTATATTTTAAGCTAGGGTTCATGTATGAAAATTGAACCATGTACAACATGCTTGTATTTTGATGATTAATGGAGGAATATGTATGTTTGAGGCATTATAAACATCTTAGGTGATTTTTAGTGAAAACCCCTAAACAAGGGACTTGTTTGTAAAAGTGTAAAAGAGAATAGTAATAATGTGAAATAAGAGAAAACAAGGGCTGCTATAAGCTTAGTAAAAGCTGGACTAGGCTTGGGTAACCAAGAAAATGCATGCATTTCATTTTACGAGTCTAGGGGCCAAAGTGCAAATATGTGAAAGTTTAGGGATCAAATGTAAAATTTCAAAAGTATGATTTATGGACCGATTTGAACAATGTGAATAATAAATAATTTAAATTTGGCATTATAGATCAAGAAAAACGTGAACCGGGACTTGATAGAGGAAAGAATAAAGTGCACGACGATTAGGCTCGATTATCATCATTTTGTACCGAGGTAACTGCATATGCAAATATTGTGGTGTTGTAGTATGTTTTAATGTTTTAATATATTGTAATAATTGTTTTATTATAATTATGAGTTATATGCTTCCTGATTGTTATGAAAGCATGAATGTATCATAGTCGTTATCCATGACATTACGAGCAAGTACGATGGAGATACTATATGCAAGTAAAGAAAAATCTCGTTTGAACCTTAGGAATAGTTTAGGATACAAGTGACATGTCACTAGGAACTAAGATGTCTAAACTCGTTGAGTGGTCCGGTTTCGTGATATATGTGGCATCCGAGCTCGTTGAGAGGTCCGAGTTCATTATGGATGTGTTACATGTTATGTGGTAGCTTCGGCTATGTTGTATATGTGGCACTTATGTGCAAGGTTTCCGCATATCCAATAGTATATCGAGAGTTCAACAGGTAATGTAATGAGAGTCTCGATGAGGACATATGAAAGAGGTATGGTTACGGATACTTTACAATGAGTACAGGTATGTATGCTAAACTTACGAGTAATGCCTTAATAAAGATGGATTTATGATGAGAACGTATATATATATGTCCTTATGATGAGTAAGCAAGAAGGTTTGAATGATGAATAATCTTTCTGTTTATGTTGCTATGTTTTTGCATGCTGATTCCTTATTCCCATTTCATAATATTTGTATGTGGACTTACTAAGCTTTAATGCTTACTTCCCTCTCTTTCCATCCTTTGTAGTTCCGCCAAGCTAGCTCGGGGATTGGAACCTGTCGGAGTATTTGATAAGTGATATTTACGATAGGTTTTAAAAATTTATAATTAATTATTCTTGAAACTAACTATTATCACGATGAAGGCAAGTGTACCTATCAAACAGTAGTATAGCTTTAGCAAGACCGGATTGTCGAGCCCAAAGGAACCAAGAGTACTAGTAATTACTTTCTTTTTATTATCTAGCCTAAAAATTAAGGGATTTGCTTACCTAAACTAATTAACTAAAATAAGGGTGCACAGAGAGAGAACTAGGGAAAAGCTTTTGGGAAAACTTAATTGATTAAGGTAATACCCAAGGAAAAATCCACCTAGACTTCACTTATTATTTAACTCTGAATCAGACGATTTATTCATTTGACTTGATCTGTAGAAATCTCTAAGTTATATTATTATCTCTCTCGAGACTAATAACGTCTAACCCTGGGTTGATTAATTGAAATCTCTTTCTAATTAACACCCTAGTGTTGCATTAACTCGATCTATGGACACCTTTATTAGGTTTCACCCTAATTCGGCAAAATCTTGTCACCCTATCTCTAGGCGTGCAATCAACTCTATTTAACTACGACAATTTACTCTTAGACAGGGACTTTTTCTCCTCTGAATAAGCGCATTAACTTGAATCAATATCATGGAATATTAAAACAAGAATTAAGAACAAGTCAAATATTTATCATACAATTCAGATAATAATAACAAGATCTGTCTTAGGTTTCATTCCCCTTAGGTATTTAGGGGGTTTAGTCCATAATTATGAAAGAAAACATCTCAAAAGAATAAAGATAACAAAACATAAAGAAAACCCAAAACTCCTGAAGGAAATTGAAGGGAGATCTTCAGTCTTGACGATGAATCCGACTTCTGAGATGGATCAATCAGCTTTTCTTGAGTAATTCCTTGCTTCCTACTCTATGTGTCTTCTAAGTGCCTCCTCAGGTGTTTAAATAAGCATTAGAATTCCTAAGAGCCCTCAAAAGTGGCCTTTTCCGAATAGGACTATACTTGAGCTCGATAGGGACACGCCCGTGTAACACGTCCGTGTGCAATTGCTTCAGACCGTGGTCAAGGCTATTAAATAGGCACAAGCGTGTGGTCTACCTGTGTAAGTCATGCTTCGATTCTGCCAAATGGACACAGCCATGTGGCCTACCCTTGTGAGGAAGTCCAGGCCATGTTGATTTCCCATGTTGGCCCATTTTCTCTGTTTTTGACCCGTTTCTTGCTCTTTTTACTCTCTTATGCTCGCCTAAGTCTAAAACATGAAATTAAAGGATTAGGAGCATCGAATTCACCAAATCTAAGGAGAAATCATCCATAAATGTGCTAAGCATAGAATAAAAATATGTATAAATCACGGTTTATCAAATACCCCCACACTTAAGCGTTTGCTTGTCCTCAAGCAAAATCCTCAACTCTCAATCAATATAAATTCTTCTCAACTTATAATCCCTATCGATAATATCTCAAAATAAACCATAAGTGCTCATACATTGAGAGTTCAACTAGAAGAACATCAAAGTTTCAAACATTCCAAGTTGAGCGTTTTATCACAAAAACATAGGTGTCTCCCCTCATTTAAGTGATTACCTTTGATTCAATGTATGACAAAGTTTAACATCCTCACTGAAGATTCACTCAAATCACTCGAGGTGTTTAAGGACAGTAAATGAAGCACTCGTTCGTCAATATGAAAAGTTATTTCCATAGGCTTGCATGAAAATCAAATCTCCACCACTATATATTCAGATGATACGTCAATCAAAAGGTCTTTAGAGGGTTGTAACGTGGCTTTGGTTAGGGGTGTGGTCACAAGCTAAAAGAAAAGGTTAGAATCGAGATTGAATTGAAAAATTAGCTAACTAGAAAAATAACTAATCATTAATTGAATACAAGTGAGCTTCTTCTCAGAATATGGGATTAACACTTAAGCTCAAAAAATGACAAATTACTACAAATATATATGTATGTTTTTTTTAGGAACAAGTCAAATAACATAGGCTATCTATCAAAAATAAAACATAGCTAAGCAATTTATTCAAATAAAATCTCGACAAAAATAAAGATCGAATTAATTGAGGGGATTTCAACAATAATGGGTTAAGGGTTAATGTTGAAGGTAAATCAATGAATGGGTTGTTAGGCTCAAGTGGGTTCACTAAGGGTTAATTGTGAAGGTAGGCTTTTATGGAGTGAGTAGGTTAAACCTAAGTGCTTTTATCATCTCGACATATCAAATCACATGGTGTGGTCTTGACATGCATAATCAAGCAAGTTCTAGAATGACAATTCAATATTGACGCACTCAAAGCAACAATAAAAGTGAGCATGAAAGAAATAATAGATGCTCTAAAGGCTCAAGATCTCACAAAAATTATGGCTTTTTGATGTTAAAAATTGTGAATTTTAACTCAATATAATACCTAAACTTGGGGAAACAACCTAAAAAAATTTTAATTCTTAAAAATCAACTTATCATGCTTGATTCTCTTATTCCTTAAAGTTTAAACAATCAATTCATGAATGCCTATGTTTTAATTCAAGACATATCAATAAAAATCATAATTGAATCAAAATTCATTTTAATAATGATATGAGAAGATCACATGAAAATAAGACAAAAGTCAGGGAATTTTCTGATAATGAAATAAATAACCCCCCCCACACTTAAGATGTACATTGTCCTCAATTTACAAAGTTAGATTTAATGAAAAAAATAAATACAAGATCATAAGATAAGGAGAGAAGTGAAACTTCCTGAATGATGAATGGACTCCTTGAATTGGAGTTATGGAGAATAATCGACCAAGTTAATGATGAGATTGGAGGAGGATACTCCGGTGGTGGTAGAGGTTGGTTCCACAACCACGGTGTCCAGTGAAAAAGTTATCATGGTGGTCGGGTAGGACATGGAAGTCGTGGAGGACCTTTTCCAATAGAGTTGCAAGTTCCTAAATAATAGTGAGCTTTGGAGCTCTTTATAACTGTGATAGAATCAGGAACTTTTTAGAAAATATAAAGAAGCATAATTACTCATAAACAAATAGTTGAATAAAAATTATAAAATCTCAAGATAAAATAGTATTAAAGGGAAATAAAAAGTAATTTCAACATATAAATAAAGATAAAAATAAAATAATAAAAAAATAAAAATAATAGGTGTTTATAAAGAAATTGGGGCACACGGCCGTGGGACACGCCCGTGTGCCCTCATTTCAGCCCGTGAGTTTCGTGGTTTTCAAAATTGGGCGCATTGGTGCACATGGCCATGTTGCACAGCCGTGTCATTTTTCGTTCGCTTCCCCCATGCCCGTGTATGCAGGCACACGCCCGTGTTGTTTTGACAGGCTCGACCACGGTCGGTGGGCATGGGCATATCGCACGCCCGTGTTAATTTGGCAGGATTGCCCACGGTCATGCTGTAATATCCCGAATTAGGGCCTAATCGGAATAGTGGTTTCGTGACCATAAATCCGAGATAGAAATAATTATTTTATAATTATTTTAGGTTTATGATATGATTGCATGATTGTGTGAAAATTTCGTGATGAAATTCTATGCCTAAAGTGCTTAAATTGAAAGTAGGGACTAAATCGAATAAGTTGCAAAACTTGCATTCTAGAAGTTTTTAGTATGAAATTGTTTTGGAATATTAATGAGGAGGTCTTAAATAGCAATTTGACCAATTTTAAGTTCATGGACAAAATTAGGAAATGGAAGGAATTTTTGGAAAGTTTAGTAGTAAGGGTATTTTGGTCATTTAGTTATTAAAATGAATTAAAAACAAAATTAAAAAGCTAATTTTTGTCCATCTTCTTCATTAGGCCGAAATTTCAAGGGTTCTCCATAGCTAGGGTTTGTTTCAAGCTTCCAAGCTCCATAGTAAGTGATTCCAAGCCCCGTTTTTAATGTTCTTTACGTTTTTGGAATCCCGGTAGCTCGATTAAACTTATGTTAGCAATAATTCAACCTAGGGTTTATATTTGGAAAAATACCCATAGGTGAAATTTGTGTATTTTGATGTTTTATGATAGAATATGAAGTTTTAAATTATGTTAGACAACTTGCACTACTCGATTTTAAGCAAAAACGAGTAAAAGGGCTTAATCGGTAAAAATACCTAATAGTCACAAGTACATGTTAGAGTGAGAATTTGATGTTGCCATAGAAGAGAAAAGTGATCAGCATGTTGTAAAACATAAGAATAAGGAATAAATTTTAATCCCGAGTCTAGGGGCAAAAATGAAAATATGCAAAAGTTTAGGGGTAAAATTGTAATTTCCCAAAATTTGAGTTAAGGATTAATTTGATAATGTGAGTATTAAATAAGCTAAATGTGTTATTTTAGATCAAGAAAGATGTGGAATCGACCTCAATCGAGGAAAAGAAAAGATTGTGGACTAAATTGCAAAATCTTTGTATTTTGGTACCAAGGTAAGTTCATGTGTAAATAATGTATCATAATGGTTATTTTTAAGTTATTGATGTTAATTATATGTTATGCTGAATTTTATTTTGAAATGTATGCTTTGTGGTTAATTTCAAATAATATGTAAATTATGTGAACTACTTGTTAAATATAATTGTTACCGAGTATTGATTTTGGCATTCTACGGAAGACGGCAAGGATAAGTGTTCGAGGAAAAATCCCGTTTGAACCTTAGGAATAGATTAGGATACAAGTGACATGTCACTAGGATGATTGAGCATCCGAACTCGTTGAGTTGAGTCCGAGTTCACTTATGGATGCGAATGTCCGAACTCGTTGAGTTGAGTCCGAGTTCACTTATGGATGCGAACGCCCGAGCTCGTTGAGTTGAGTCCGAGTTCACTTATGGGCGGGTTACATGGTAGCTTGATTACATATGAGGCTCTTATATGCAAATTATCCATGTATCCGAATTATATTCCGATGTGTTCAACGGGTAAAATTTTACTCAAATGGAGGAATACTCGAGATGAAAAGAGACGTATTGGTAAGTGATGAGAAATGGATATTTTGGACAGGTATGTATTTAACCCTCGGGTTGAGTGTTGATTACAACCACGATAAGGTAATAAGATGATGGAAAATGATTAAAAAATGTGATAAGTGTGTTGATGATATATGCTAATGTTGATTAGTTTGATTGTTTGTTATGTTATTTATTATTTACATATGAACTTACTAAGCATTTATGCTTACCTTACTAAGCATTTATGCTTACTCCCTCCTTCTTGCTCATTGTAGTTTTGGACAAGCCAGTTCAGGAGTCGGGATAGGTTGAAGGCTCAGTCACACTATCAAGAAGATTTTTGGTAAATGGCTTGTAAATTTAAGTATGGCATGTATAGCAATATACTTATTTTGTGTAAATGATCTTATGATATGGTGACAGAATGGTTGAGAAAATATTTGATAATGATAAATTATGAAAATGGTAAGTTTAGATTATGTTTGATGTTAAGGAAAATTATTAAGATACTTAGTGCATAAAAACTCATAAGAGGGATGAAATTTGCCATAAACAGAATACTGCAGCAACACTGACGCGAGTTTGAAAATTTACTAAAAATCATAGAAATTGAATTTGGTGATGGACTACATATCAAATTGAATCTTATTATGTCTAGTGTCACATGCAACAAATGAAACAGGTAAAGGAATTATATGTTAGAAGATATTTGAATTTTAGTGAAACAGGTTCATAGCAGTTTCTGAATCCCCTATTCCTACTTTAGAAATTCACCATAAATTGTAAAGATATAATTAGGTGGTGTATTTTATATCCTCAGAATAATTATTGAGTCTAGTTTTAGGAGAAACAAATCTCATAGTCATATGAATTTTGTACATAGAGAAATGTGGTTCGTAGTAAACAGAGGTCAGACCAGTCAAGTCCTGAAATAGGGGTAACTTTAACTAATAAACTGTACTAATTGGCCCAACAAAAAATTTTATAAAAAACTTAGTATATAGATATATGAGTCTAGATTCAGGGAAAATTTACGGATCTTGATTTCTAGTTTCTTAACTCGAGATATGATTTTTCTTGTGACTGTGACGCAAGTAGCTTAAAAGCTGTGAATGTAGAAACAAATAATCCAAAGTTCTAAAAATGTTAAATTAAGCTTAGTAACACCTCATACTCGACTCCGGTGACGGTCTTGGGCGTGGGGGCGTTACACATGCTGCACGGCCGTGGCAACTTATCGAATCCCGTGTTTGGGAAAAATTTTACCCTTTTTTCACACTTCCGCTCGTGGTGTGAGCACGGCCTAAGGCACGCCAGTGTGCCTGGCCGTGTGATTCTGGAAAACCTATGGCCAAGTACTCAGTTAGTGATTAAATGTTAAAAACTAAAATTTAAAGAAGTTAACACCGTTAGTGCTCGGATTGCCTCCCGAGAAGTACTTATTTATAGTCTAAGCTCGACTTACCTTTTTGCTTCGTGGTCATGGTGGTGTAAGGAGTTTACACTCCTCCTCCTTGCTATCAATTTTATCAAAATAAGGTTTTAGACAAGTACTATTTACCTTAAAAGTGCCAAATTTTGGATGAATTACCTCAACTGTACCGTATGGAAAAATTGGCAATACGAGGAATTTCTCCATTAGATTTAGAAGTGGCAATACGAGGATCTGCTGCATCCAGTAGTACTTTGTCTCCAACCTTAAGTTGATTTGGTGGAATATTGAGCTTGTCAAGGCGTGGTTTTGGTTTATTTGTCTTCCATTCATCTAGTTCCTCGATTTGTAGCCTTCATTCTTTATAGATGGGTTCTTTGTTGTTACTTGAACAAGGCTCATGTGCGCTCTTCGAACGTTTTTCTGGATCTTTCAATTTGTTGGCCAGCTTGTTCTGTAGAATTGCTGAGCAAACAGCATTTAACTTCACATGCGATGCCTTATCCAACTTCCGTTTATTCGCTAAAAGCTCCTTTAAGAATTTGACTGCGTTTGGCATCTGCGAAAGAGCTTTAATAAACGGTAAGTTAATTTTTTTAATAGTTTAAGGAATTTACCAAATTGTTCATCTGTGCGGTCTTTCCATGTCACATTGGGGTATGGCACTCATGGTTTGTACTCTTTACTTACCGGTTTCTGCTCACTATGGTCTACCTCACTTTCACCTTTACTTACCACAATTCCTTGCCTCGGTTCTAGTTCAGGTTCAACTAACCCTTCCTCGTCTTGGATGGTAATTGTATTGAGTTGTTCCCTTGGGTTAGATTCAGTTTTACTCGGCGGGCTACCTTATGGTCATTCAGATATCAATTTGGCAAGTTGGCCTATCTGAGTTTCGAGCCTTTGGATCGACGCCTGTTGATTCTTAAGTGTTGTTTCGGTATTTTGAAAGTGAGTTTTCGACACTGAGATAAACTTTGTTAGCATCTCCTCAAGGTTCAGCTTCTTTTCCTGTTGGTAAAGTGGTTGTTGGAAGCCTGTAGGTGGTGGTGGTCTCTGATTCCCTTGGCCTCCCCATGAGAAATTTGGGTGGTTCCTTCATCCTGCATTGTAAGTGTTACTATAAGGATTATTTTCAGGTCAAGGATTATTACCCATATAATTTAATTGCTCGTTTTCCATGATGTGGCCATAAGGTGGGTATTTTGAATTGCCCGTCCCTCCTCCACTTGTATTGCATTGCATTATTGGGTGAACCTATGAAAAACCAAGAAAACCGTCAATTTTTCTATTCAAAAGTTCTACCTGATTAGAGAGCATGGTGACCGAATTGACGTTAAAAGCACCAACTGCTTTCGTTGTTTTTGTCCTCATGACTTTCCACTGATAATTATTCACCGACATCTCTTCTATAAATTCATAAGCATCCTCACGTGTCTTATTATTAATAGTCCCACCAGCGGCTACATCAACCATCTGTCTAGTTGAAGGATTCAGGTCATTGTGAAAAGTTTGAACCTGTAGCCAAAGTGGTAGCCCATGGTGAGGGAACCTTCTCAATAGATCTTTGTATCTCTCCCATGCATCGTAGAGTGTTTCTAGATCCATCAGCACAAAAGAAGAGATATCATTCCTTACTTTAGCTGTTCTAGCCGACGAAAAATATTCTAGTAAAAACTTTTCAGTCATTTGTTCCCAAGTAGTGATTGACCCTCGTGGTAACGAGCTCAACCACTGTTTAGCCTTATTCCTAAATGAAAGGGAAATAACCGAAGGCGTATGGCGTTGCCTGAAACGCCATTAATTTTAAATGTGTCGCAAAACTCCAGAGAATTCGCCAGGTGATTGTTTGGATCATCATCTTGCAAACCATCAAACTGAACAAATTGCTGTATCATTTGAATCAAGTTAGGTTTTAGTTCAAAATTATTTGCAGCAATAACGGGCCTAACTATACTCGACTTAGTTCCTGTAAAATTCGTTTTATCATAATCATACATAGTGCGTGGAATAGGATTCTGATTTACTGGATCAGCGGCAATCGCTGGAGGTAGCGAATTTTCCCAATTTTCAGCCATCTCCTTGGTTGTGGTTTGAATATTGTCCTCTTGCTCTTCCTCTGTGTATCTTAAGCTTCTTCTTATTTGTCTTCAGTTTCTACGAGTTGTGCGATCGATCTCACTATCAAAAAGTAATGGTGCTGACTGGTTTCTTCTAGTTATACACTATAAAAAAAACCTGCCAGAAGCGGATAAAAGAGAAAATTAGAAAAGAAAATAAAAATTTAAATTGCAAAGAAAGTAAAATGGCTAAAGTAATAAAAATCGTGTGTTCGTAATATCTTCGATCCTCAGTAACGGCGCCAAAAACTTGATACGTGATATTTGTGACAGATTTTAAAACTTCATAATTAATCATTCTTGAAAGTAACTATTATCACGATGAAGGCAAGCGTATCTATCGAACAATAGTATAGCTTTAGCAAAACCGGATTGTCGAACCCAAAAGAACCAAGAGTACTAGTAATTACTTTCTTTTTATTATCTAGCCTAAAAATTAAGGGATTTGTTTATCTAAACTAATTAACTAAACTAAGGGTGCATAGAGAGAAAATTGGGGAAAAGCGTTTGGGAAAACTTGATTGATTAAGACAATACCCAAGGAAAAATCCACCTAGACTTCACTTGTTATTTAACTCTGAATCAGAAGATTTATTCATTTGACTTGATTCGTAGAAATCCCTAAGTTATATTATTATATCTCTTGAGACTAATAACGTCTAACCCTAGGTTGATTAATTAAAATCTCTTTCTAATTAACACCCTAGTGTTGCACTAACTCGATCTATGGACTCCCTTATTAGGTTTCACCCTAATCCGGCAAAATCTTGTCACCCTATCTCTTGGCGTGTAATCAACTCCACTTAATTATGACAAATTTACTGTTAGACATGGACTTTTGCTCCTTTGAATAAGCGCATTAACTTGAATCAATATCCTGGAATATTAAAACAAGAATTAAGAACACATAATTAAGAACAAGTCAAATATTTATCATACAATCCAGATAATAATAACAAGATCCATCTTAGGTTTCATTCCCCTTAGGTATTTAGGGGGTTTTGTTCATAATTATGAAAGAAAACATCTTAAAAGAATAAAAATAACAAAACATAAAGAAAACCCAAAACTCCTGAAGGAAATTGAAGGGAGATCTTCAGTCTTGACGATGAATCCGACTTCTGTGATGGATCAATTGGCTTTCCTTGAGTAATTCCTTGCCTCCTACTCTGTGTGTCTTCTAAGTGCCTCCTCAGGTGTTTAAATAGGCTTTAGAATTCCTAAGAGCCCTCAAAAGTGGCCTTTTCCGAATAGGACTATACTTGGGCTCGACAGGTGTAACACCCCGAACCCGAGACCGACACCGGGGTCGAACACGAGGTGTTAACAGACTATAACCCCTTATAAAGATATTTTCCAGACACTGCCTAATCTGCGTACTTGTCGCTTTAAAAATCATATCTTGAGTTTCACAACTCAAAAATCAGTTTCGTGATTTTTCCCTGAAACTAGACTCATATTCCCATCTACATGTTTTTTTCTAAAATTTTTGGTTGGGCCAATTAGTACAGTTTATTAGTCAAATTCTCCCAAGTTACTGGGGTCGACTACACTGACCTTTGCGCGTTACGACCTGGATATCTCCCTGTACAGAACTTCAATGCTGATGCCGTTTGTTTCTATAGAAACTAGACTCAGAGAGGAATCTATAAATATATAGCATGACTCCTAATTATCTCTGGTTAATTTATAATGAATTTCCAAAGTCGGAGCAGGGAATCCAGAAACCGTTCTGGCCCTGTCCCACGAGAACCTGATTATCTCTTAACATACTGTCCATATGATCCTTTCGTTACTTCTATATGAAAATAGACTCATCGAGCTTAGATTACATAATTTATTCATCAATCAATTCCATTCCTACTATTTTTAGTGATTTTTCAATCTCATGTCACTGCTGCTGCCAGCATCTGTTACGAAAGCAACTATGCCCACTTCGTGTTTACTCCTTGATCTAACTAATAATTCATCATGCATATCACAAATTATGATCATGACTAACCATGCCAAAGGCTAATCATTGTCAAACTTTCCCCTACTACACTATTGCCATATCATGAATTTTAACACCAAAATAATCAACCATGACGTATGGCATAAAAAGGTCGAATTATCAAGATTTGCGACCTAACGTATGAATCCAAACCCAACCGAACATTTATGCCATTTTCGCATGGCTAAAAGTTTACATACCAAAGTTCAAACACAACATAATAGCCTATACATGCCGAAATGTTCTCCTAAGCCGACTAAGAAGAAAGTACCAAAACTTGCTATCCGGTGTGATGACTTCGATGACGGCCCGACCACGCAAAAAGAGATGTGTCCAAGAAACCTAGAATAGGTGACAAGGAAACACCGAGTGAGTTTATAACTCAGTAAGTCATAAGCTATGCACTACCATCCATCAATAACATTATCACAAGAGAAAACAAAATGGAACGAGGCTAATTACTCCATCCATTCCGAACCATACCATAGGTCCTCCAACCTATCGGTTCAATTTCATACCAATTTATGCATTCACAATCCACATACTCATCAATAGGATATTCGAGGCATTTTCATAAATCATTTTATTTTCGTTACAAACATACAACTAAACGGCCTTTCACCCATTCTACGATAAATTTTATGTACGTGACTTCAAGTATATTTGTCACATAGGTTCAAACTTACCAAGCTCAACACCAAGTATAGACATAGCACCTATTAGCCATGAACTCAAGACACTTACCCGATCCGCTGTCCATGATCGACTCAATAGTGTCGCACACATAGTGTCCATAATGATTCAAGGATGTATATTAAGTCCGCACACTCAGTGCTATATAGTCAACTCGCACACTTAGTGCTACATAATCAAACTCGCACACTTAGTGCTACATAGTCAATTCGCACACTTAGTGCAACATAGTCAATTCGCACACTTAGTGCTACATAGTCCAACTCGAACACTTAGTGCTGTACAATTTAAACCCGCACACTTAGCGCCAATCTCATGGTCATAAATGGTTATACCCGCACATTTAGTGCCGAGATCAACAACTCAACACATCTCACCTCTTTTCTTTTCATTCAACAATTTCATCATCACATACATACATGTATATATATATATTTATTCATTCCATTCGGCATCATTACATAGATGTTATGACCATTTGAATTAATACCAAGTATATGCTTAATAACTTACTTTATGTTGGGTAAAATAATTCCGAGTCGGCTACTCGATGACCTTCGATTTCCCCTTGTTGGACGCCTCTCCTTTAGGTTCTTGAGCTTAAATAAATAAATCAACTAGTTTAATTACCTTGCTAGTTATTTATATCCCGTAACATTAATAGTTTCATATCAAAAGAAGCATACGACAACATTCTATTTCAAGGTACATATTCATAATTCAAATTCGACCATATAAACCAACATCATCCACTTGATCAATTATAAAGAATTAAGGTTAATATCACCATGTGTACTCTATATGGCCCATTATACATAATCAAATTTAACATCATCTATGTATTCACTCATATGGCCGAATATACATACCCCCATATAACATCATTTTCATTCCATTTAACACTTAATTTCCACCACATGAACACTTGGCCGAATACTCTTAAACTAGCAAAACTCCACATTTGTTCATACCATCTTTTAAATTCACATGTCTATTTTTACTTTTTTTTTACAAGAGTCATAGCCGAATCGTTTTAACCATGAGTAACATAACAAGCATAGATCGTGTTTATGGATATACCATGGCCGATTCAAGCTAATCACCTCCAAAATCATCAACCATTTTCAATGCATATAACATATATAAACATGAATAAGTTTCATATAATCTCTTAACACATTAATTTCTTTCATCAACAACCTTTTGTTTCTTTATCCATCAAATCTTAAAGGTAAGAAAAAATCAAGTTCTTCTCACACATACCATAACCGAAAGCTCCATCCAACACTCTAAATTTGAAATTTTAGTATGGCTAGGTAAGAAAAACGTGATGATTAACCCAAACAACTATTATTTCAAAAGAAAAATTAACAAAATTTACTAACCTCCTCTTCATTCAAAAGGCCGAATGCCTTTGCTCCCCCCTCCTTTTTCTTCTTCTTGTACGGCTAAGAAGAACAAGGTAATGACCCCTTTTTTTTTGTTACTTCTTTTATTATCCTTAGTATTTCTTTTTATTATTTCCTTTCCTTTACATAAAATAATGACCACTTCATGGAAACTTACCACCTATTCTAATATATGCTCCATCATGGCCGGCCACTATGTATAAAAGAAGGGGTATTTGACATGCAAAGCCATTATTCTCACCACATGCTTTAATAGGTCCTTGTAATTTAACCAATCACATTTCCAGATTTTCTCACATAGGTCCTATTTACTAAAATTCACCTTCAATTAAAAAAAAATTCAAACATGGAATTTTCACACATGCATATATACATATAATAAGCATCAAATATGACAGCTAATTATTTTTATGACGCGGTTTAGCGGTCCCGAAACCACTTCCCGACTAGGGTAAATTTTGGGGTGTCACAACAGGGACATGCCCGTGTGACACGCTAGTGTACGATTGCTTCAGACCGTGGTCAATGCTGTTAAATAGGCATGGGCGTGTGGTCTACCCATGTGAGTCATGCTTCGATTCTACCAAATGGACACGGACGTGTGGCCTACCCGTGTAAGGAAGTCCAGGCCGTGTTGATTTCCCGTGTTGGCCCATTTTCTCCTTTTTTGGCCCGTTTCTCGCTCTTTTTACTCTCCTATGCTCACCTAAGTATAAAACATGAAATTAAAAGATTAGAAGCATCAAATTTGCCAAATCTAATAAGAAATCATCCTTAAATGTGCTAAGCATGGGATAAAAATATGTACACATTACAGTTTATCAGTATTCGATCACACTTCAAAAGATTATTGGGTATAGTGAATTATTACTTTGAGTATGGCACGTATAGGAAACTTCGTCATTTTTTGATATGTGTCATGTTATTTGGCCAAATTGTGAAGGCCTATGATAATGATGATTCATTTTGTAATGGCAATGTGACATGGCTTATATTTGATCATTTGGGTTGTAATCTAATTACCCATGCATGCATGTGCTAGTGTTTTGATGGTAGGATATGTTATTGCTTGGTGAGTGCAGGATAATGATGTGATTTGTTGTTTATCGATGAATGTATGGTAAAGTATGAATTGGGTGCTAAAGGACAAGGGGTGACCTAATGGCTTAAAATGACTATAAGTATGAATGCACAATTTGAAGTCATGATAATAATGCATGAAATTGGTGTGGAATGCCTCTAAATAGTGTAACAAATGAATGTGCAATAGGATAACTTTACGAAGATGTGAGAGTGTCATGGTGTGGAATATTTGAGTGCTTGAATATGTCATGTTGCATGTTATAAAGTATGTTTGAATGTATGAGTGATTGTGGGTGACTATTGGCTTGGAAAATAGCCTTTAAATGGTCCACACAGGTCGACACACGGGCATGTGTCTAGACCGTGTGTGACACACGGTCTGCCCAATGGGCGTGTTGAATGGCTGTGTGTCCCCTACACCTAAAATTTTTAAGTTAGTATGCATGGTAGTAAACACATGGGTAGAGACACGGCCGTGTAGAGGACATGGGCCTGTGCCTTGGACGTATGCCCCTAAGTGAATGCTGATGTCATTAATAGAATATCAAGGTTTTTGGACTCAGACGATGACACGGGCGTGTTTAGACCGTCTGAGGGACAAGGGCATGTGCTCAGCCGTGTGAAAATCCCTGTAGGTTCGAAATGAAAAATAAATTTTAGTAATTCCACACGGGTAAGGGCACGGGCGTGTCCCAATGCACACGGGCGTGTACATTGCCTCTGTATGGATGTTTGAGGTTTAAACCTAGAAACTTTCTTAGAATTTTCTTAAGTTCTCGGTTTAGTTCTAGATTTCTTTTAATGTATGTTTTAGACCTCATAGGTCCATAATAAGCACAATATGACTTTGTTTGTTCGGTTTTAATTTGGAATGAAATTTCATGACAAGTATTTTCTGGAAATGCCTTGATTATGTACGGTAATGCCTCGTACCTTGTCCTGATATTGGGTACGGGTAAGGGGTGTTACATTTAGTGGTATCAAAGCTATGGTTTAGTCGATTCTCGGACTAACCTAGCGTATTTGAGTCTAGCTATACATGCCATATGTATATATACATATAAATAATGATAGTGTGACGACTCTTGACAATATTAAAATGTGTTTTCATATAGCAAATGGATCCCGACAGAGTAGTGGCGGATTACGTAGAAAGCAATATGCCTGCTCCAACGAAAGGAGCAGTGCCATCTGAAAGTAGGCCCGAAACTGTCAGTAGAGGAGAAAGAGGTAGAGAGGTCTTCCTCCACATAATGAATGCATGGTATATGGAGTTCGTTCAAATGAACCCAAATGCTCAACCCCCCCACCTCCCCCAAATCCTCAAGCGGACCTGTAATGCCTCAACATATGGATTTCATGAGATTTACTAGAACATCCATTGATATAATTCAGAAACAAGATGTTGAAGAATTTAGGGCAAATGCCAATGATGACCCCGAAAGAGCAGAGTTCGGGTTAGAGAAATCAATACGGGTATTTGATGAATTGTCATGTACACACAAGAAGTGCTTAAAATGTGCCATATCCCTGTTGAGAGATGCGACGTATCACTGGTGGAGAACACTGATATCTGTAGTACCACCAGAAAGGGCTACTTGGGAATTCTTTCAAGAGGAATTTCGAAAGAAATAAATTAGTGAAAGATTTATCAATTAGAACATAAGAAATGCAATGCCCCGTACCCGAGACCGTCTCCGGAGTCAAACACGAGGTGTTAACAGACTTAATTCATTACTTAAACAGCTCAAACAATTTATTTTTAAAATTTCCAGTCAAGCTAGCAATCTGCGTCACAGTCGCTTAAAAATTCATATCTCAAGTTCCTAAATTCAAAATCCAATTCTATAAATTTTCCCTAAAACTAGACTCATATATCAATTTACTAATTTGTTTCTAGAATTTTTGGTCAAGCCAATTAGTACAGTTTATTAGTTAAATTCTCCCATGTTTCAGGGTTTGACTGCTCTGACATCTGTATATTCCAAATCAGATATCTCTCTGTACAGAATTTCAATGACTATTAAGTTTGTTTACCTTAAAACTAGACTCAATAAGGAATATTTAGATATAAATTATGACTTATAATTATATTTTTACAATTTATGATGAATTTTTAAATTCAGAATAGGGGATCTAGAAATCACTCTGGCCCTGTTTCACAAAAATTAAAATATCTAATAAAATATAATTTATATACATGTTTTGTTCAATCCGTATGAAAATAAACTAATTAAGCTTCAATTTCATAACTTACTCATCATTTAATTCCATTTCTACTATTTTTAATGATTTTTCAAATTTACACCACTGCTGCCGTTAGATTCTGTTTTATGGCAAATTTCACTTTACTAAGGATTTTCATGGACTAAATAGCATTTTAAACATACATAACATCAACTATGACTTAGATTGGCCATTCCAATGGCTAATCATTTACAAACCCTTTTATTATCAAACTATATCCATATCATAAGATCAATTACACAAAGTGAGTGTTTTGCCATACATGCTACATTCAAAATACACAAGCCTTTTTACCAATTTAAGCCTTCGGATAGTGTGAACAAGTCTTCGACCTATCCCGATTCTCAAGCCGGCTTGTCAAAACTACAATGAAAGAAAAGGAGGGAGTAAGCACAAATGCTTAGTAAGTTCACATGCAAATAGCAAGTAACATAATCACACAATCTCACATAAAACATCATTTGCATAAACAACACCAAGATATTCATGTTTCATTTACATTTAATATATTCCTACGATTTCATCATACCAAGTTTTCAACCTGAGGGTTTAAGCACATACCTGTAAAATTTTCATTTTCCACACTTACCAACATGTCACCTTCGTTTTAGGCCTTCTTCTTATTCACGTAAGATTCACCCGTTGAACACATCGGAATATAATTCGAATACGCGGATCTCATGAACATAAGAGCCATACCCACAGCTAGACAAACTCAATAGCCTGCGGAACTTATGTAGCCAAGCTACCATGTAACCCGCCCATAAGTGAACTTGGACTCAACTCAACGAGCTCGGATGCCTAGTTACATCTTAAGAACTCGGACTCAAGTCAACGAGTTCAGAACTCAACCATCCTAGTGACATGTCACTTGTATTCTAATCTATTCCCAATATTCAAACAGGCGTTTTCCTCTATCACACATCTTTTCCGTCTTCCACGGAATATCGAAATTGCCAATGATGATATCTTCGATGGTTGCTCAGAGATATATGAGAAAACAACATGAAGCTTATTTGGCATATATATTGAATACAAATGAATCCAAATTGAAAATCAAATTAGTGTCGATTCTGTGCGAGTATACAGATGTATTTCCAGAGGAATTGCCGGGTTTACCTCTAGTTAGAGAAGTTGAATTCAGTATTGAGCTAATGCTAGGGACGACACCCATCTCTATTGTCGCATATAAGATGGCCCCAACTAAACTGAAAGAATTGAAATCACAGTTGCAAGAGCTAACCGACAAGGGTTTTACGAGACCAAGCTTTTTACCATGGAGTGCTCCCATACTATTAATGAAAAAGAAGGATGGCTCTATGAGATTATGCATTGACTACCAGCAGCTCAATAAGGTGATAATACAAAATAAGTATCCTCTTCCAAGAATTGATGACGTGTTTGATCAGCTGAAGGGAGCGACGTGGTTCTCTAAGATAGACTTGAGGTACGGATACTACCAATTACGAGTGAAAGAGTCTAATGTGCCTAAGACTACCTTTAGAACGAGATATGGTCACTGTGAGTTTCTTGTTATGCCATTCGGATTAACGAATGCTACTGCCGTGTTTACGGATTTGATGAACCGTTTTTTTTGGCCATATTTAGATAAGCTTGTTACAGTGTTTATCGATGATGTTCTGATTTATTTTAGAGATGAGGCAGAGCATGCCGAACACTTGAGAACTATTTTACAAACTCTGATGGATAAAAAGTTGTGTGCCAAGATTAGTAGAAGCGAGTTTTGGCTTCGAGAGGTTGGGTTCTTAGGTGAAATTGTTTTAGGAGATATACGAGTTGATCCTAGTAAGATTTTTGCTATTGTCGAATGGAAACTGCCAAGGAATGTAACTGAAGTTAGGAGCTTTTTGGGTTTAGCCAGTTATTACAAACGGTTTATGAAAGGATTTTTGATGATAGCCACCCCAATGACGAGATTGTTGAAAAAGGATGTTAAGTTCGAGTGGATAGAGAAGTGCCAACAGAGTTTTGTGAAATTGAAAGCGCTGCTAACCTAGGCACCAGTGTTAGTACAAACGGAATCAGGGAAAGAATTTGTGATTTAGTGATGCATCCTTGAATAGACTAGGTTGTGTTATTATGCAAGAAGGTAAGGTAGTAGCCTATGCTTCGAGGCAACTAAAGCCCCATGAGAAGAACTATCCTACGCATGATTTAGAATTAGCCGCTATTGTATTTGGTTTGAAGATTTCGCGGCATTACCTATTCGGGGAGAAATGCCATGTCTATTCAGACCATAAAAGTCTTAAATATCTGATGACTCAAAAGGACTTGAACTTGAGGAAATGAAGGTGGCTTGAATTTTTGAAAGATTATGAGCTTGTGATAGATTACCACCCCGGTAAGGCAAATGTGGTTGCCAATGCCTTGAGCAGAAAGCCTTTGTTTTCTTTGAAAGCTATGAATGCATAGCTAACCCTATCTCATGATGGTACAATTCTAGCAGAGTTAAGAGCTAGATCGACTTTTCTTCAACAGATTTGTGATGCTCAGGAAGCTTATAAGGAGTTACAAGCTAAGAAAGCTCAGTGTGAGTCGAACAGTGAATCAGATTTCCAGAGAGGTTTTAATGGTTGTCTAAGGTTCTGTGGAAGGATTTGTGTTCCGAAGAATGCTAAGTTGATTCAGGATATTTTGCATGAGGCTCATAATAGAAGTATGACAATTCACCCAGGTAGCACAAAAATGTACAATGATTTAAAGAAAATGTATTGGTGGAATAGCATGAAAAGAGATATATCTGAATTTGTATCGAGGTGCTTGATTTGCCAACAAGTAAAGATCGAACACCAGGTACCTTCAGGTTTACTTCAGCCTATCTTAGTTCCCAAATAGAAACAGGACAGAATTACTATGGACTTTATGACAGGATTTCCGTTGACACCAAGAAAGAAAGATGCCGTATGGGTAGTGGTTGACAGATGAACTAAATCGGCTCATTTTATGCCAGTACGCATTGATTATTAACTTGATAAGTTAGTCGAACTGTATATTTCTGAGATTGTGAGACTTCATGGAGTACCTTTATTGATTATTTTGGATAGGGATCCAAGGTTCACTTTGCAGTTTTGGAAGAAGTTACAAGAAGCTTTAGGTACGAAGCTAAACTTTAGTACCGCTTTTCATCCACAAACTGATGGACAATCTGAGAGAGTAATACAGACACTTGAGGATATGCTTAGATGTTGTGTTCTTGAATTTCAAGGCAATTGAAAAAAGTACCTATTTTTGGTTGAATTTTCCTATAACAATAGCTATCACATGAGTTTAAAGATGGCACCTTATGAAGTATTGTATAGATGTAAATGTCGTACACCGTTGTATTGAATTAAGCTCAAGGAGAATAAGATTCATGGGATAGATTTGATTAAGGAAACCGAGGAAAAGGTGAAAGTAATTCGTGATTGTTTGAAAGCGGCGTTGGATAGACAAAAGTCGTATGTGGATTTGAAATGGAAAGAAATTGACTATCAAGTTGGTGATAAGGTATTCTTGAAAGTATCCCCATAGAAGAAGGTTTTGAGATTCGGTAGAAAAGGCTTATCGATTGTCTTTGCCGACTGAATTAGAAAAGATTCAAGATGTGTTTCATGTGTCCATGTTGCGCCGATATAGATCTGACCCTTCACATGTGATTATAGCGATAGAGGTTGAAATCAGACCAGATATAACTTATGGTGAGGAACTTGTTAATATCTTGGCTCGGGAAGTCAAGCAATTGAGAAACAAAAGTTTTTTTCTTGTAAAAGTTTTATGGCAAAGACATAGGGTTGAAGAGGCTACATGGGAACCCGAGGAGGCCATGAGGAAACAATATCCAAACCTTTTTACCGGTAAGATTTTTAGGGACGAAAATCATTAAAAGGGGAGAGTTGCAACATCCCGAATTAGGGTCTGGTCAGAACAGTAGTTTTGAGACCACAAATCCGAGATAGAAATAGTTATTATATGATTTTTATGAGGATTATGTTATGAATGCATGCTTGTGTGACAGTTTCATGAAGAAATTCTATGCATAAAATGTCTAATTGCATTTTTTAAGGACCAAATTGAATAAAGTGCAAAACTTGCATTGTAGAAGCTTTAAGCATGAAATTGCTTTAGATTATGAATTAGAGGGTTCTAATTAGCAATTTGATCAATTTCTAAAATTTTGGATAAAAATAGACATGCATAGGAAAAATGTAAAAGAGAAACCCTAAGTGTATTTTTGTCATTTGGTAATTAAAAGAATAAAAAGGGAAAATCAAATTAAAAATGTGTCCATCTTCTTCAAGTGTTGGCCGAATTTCTTAATAGCCATATCTAGGGTTTTTTTCAACATTTCCAAGCTTGATTGTAAGTGCTCCCTAGCCCCGTTTTTAATGTTCTTTGTATTTTTGAAGTTCTTAAAGCATGATCTATCCATTTCTAGCTATATTTTAAGCTAGGGTTCATGCATGAAAATTGACTCATGTACAACATGCATGTATTTTGATGATTAATGGAGGAATATGAATGTTTGAGGCATGATAAACATCTTTTACTAGGTGATTTTTAGTGAAACCCCTTAAACAAGGGACTTGTTTGTAAAAGTGTAAAAGAGAATAGTAATAATGTGAAATAAGAGAAAATATGTAACAGTCTGGTTTAATTTCTAGTTGGAATAGTGGTTTCGAGACCACAAATCTGAGTCAGAGAAATGTTTAAATATTATTTTCTGTGTTTATGATGTGCGAATTAGCATGTGTGAAAGTCTCGTATGAAAATTTGAATGTTTGTGTTCTTAATTTAATAAAAAGGACCTAATCGCGTAAAATGTAAAAGCTGTGTGCTAGATGTTAAAAGTGCTTATTTGATTTGGCTTTATAAAATAGTGGTCCTTATGATGTAAATAAACCATTGGTTTAATGAATGGACAAATATGTACAATATTTAGTGGAATTTTAATGAAATAGATAAGGTTAAAATTGGTATTTAGTAATTAAGTTATGTTAAATAAAACATATCATAAAATCATCCTTATTATCATTATCATTTTTGACTGAAAATTTGAAAAGAAGAAAGCCAAAGGCTAGGTTTTCATTCGGCTATGGTTGAAGCTTGATTAAGATCAAGAAAAGAGGAATTTGGACTTAGATCGAGGGAAGTCGAAGATTATAGAGTAGATGATCCGAGTCGACAAATTCGAGTACGAGGTATGTTCGTACGTAAAACATGATGTTATAAGTATTTTTTGATGCTTTGTTTATACATAGAATGTATATACATTTAGTTTGGATGAATACGATGATAAATCAATGGTATTTGGCACTAAGTGTGTGATTTAAACTAGCTTTGCCATATGAGGCACTAAATGTGCGATACCAAGATAGCTTCGGTTAATTGAGAAAGCACTAAGTGTGCGGATGTTTAAAGCATTGGTAATCTTTGGAAAGTCTTAAAATATCCTAACAAGAGGTGAGAATGAAAATGAATGAATACAGGAATATTCAGGTAAGAATAATACCTATGTGGTAGATGGTATTGTGCATATAAGTTTATTGAATTGGTGTAAACATATAGATGGTGTTGGCATGAAATTGATAGATGAGTTGAGAATTTATAAGTACTTATGTGTTGTTGTTTCATATTTTATATACCGTTAATGATTTTGGTACGAACTTACTAAGCTTTTGAAAGCTTACTTTGTGTGTGTGTTTGCATTGTTTTATAGATATCGAAGCTACTGTGAGCTCGCGGATTGTCAAGAATCATCACCACACTATCGAACCTCATTTTGGTACTTTGAAAATGTATATATTAAAGTATGGCATGTATAGGCTAGAAGTTGTAGGATTAGTTTTGTGATGTATATATTTGGCCATGTGATATGGCTTGGTATGGTTGTGGATATGTCATGGTTTTAGTATAAGATATGTGATGCAATATGATATATTTGATATGTTTTAGTTGGACAAAAGAAATGGTAAATGTTGGTAAGTTTTGGCAAGTTTTAGCATGAAACTGAATGATGTATAGAAAGAAATGTTTTTGTAACAACCCTAACCCGTATCCGTTGCCGAACTAGGGTTAAAGGAATTATCGAAAAAAATCGAAACATTAACATTCATTTCATAAGCATTGAACCATTAAAGATCAATCATCAATATAGAGTCCTTTATATAGGTCATCAAAACCTTAAACATGTATTAGAAAGGGGACGGGACTAAACTGAACACATACAAAATTTCTCCAAAATTTAAACATTTTTCCAAACAAGTACAGGTCACATGCCCATGTGAACAGGCAGTGTGCCTCACACGGCTTTACACACGCCCGTGTGTCTAGACCGTGTCAAAACAGGGCATACATATTGACTTGTTCACATGGCCATAAGACACGCCTGTGTGCTTTGGCCATGGTCGAATCTGACTTGGGCCACACGGCTAGCCACATGCCCGTGTGCCTTGGCCGTGCTCAAGCCTGACATACAGTTGTAGGGTACCCCAGAGGATACACAGCCGTGCAACATAGCCGTGTGTCGCACACGGCTGAGACACACACCCATTTCTATGCCCATGTGGACAAAAATAGGCCATTTGAACAACCAATTTTCCATCGCAATTCGGGTCACCCTACAAGCAAGGAAACAAACATAATTGCACAACTATTTCAGCCAAAATCCATACCAATCCATACAACATTTATCCCACAACATTATCAATCATTTTCATGCTTATAAACTCAACTCAATTGTGTCAAAACATAAGACCAAATCATATCAAAACATATGGCTTCATAATCTCTAAACTCATGATCAAATCTCATACCAAAAATTGCCAAACTTATCATTTTTCTAAGCCATACATAAGCAAATCAAATAGAACATTTTACATCACATTTCATATACCAAAATCAAAACATAAACACAACCATATCAGGCCATATCACTTGGCTAAATATAACATTACAAAACCTATCCAAAAATATTTCTAGCCCATACATGCCATACTTTACTAAATACATTTTCGAAAGGTACCTAAATGAGATTCGATAGTGTGGTGATGATCCTCGACGATCCTCGAGCTCACAGTAGCTTCGATATCTATAAAACAATGTGAACACACACAAAGAAAGCTTTCAAAAGCTTAGTAAGCCATATACAAATAAAATATCATTCAAAGCAATTAAACATCATCAAATTAATTATACTTTGAAGACAAATTCTAACTCAAATTTCATATTCATACACTTACCTTTCATTCCCAAATAAGCTATACAAAGCAAACATACCTGATTCGGAATATAACATTTCATATAGCTATTCATTATCTCAGAATGCCCGTTTGAACTGTTCGGAAACATAAGGACACGCGGATAGATCGAAAAGCATATACAATGCCAACGTCCCAGACGTGTTCTTACATGTAATCAAACATCGATGCCACTGTCCCAGATAGGGTCTTACATGAAATTAGATACGATGTCGATGTCCCAAACATGGTCTTACACGTAAAACAAAAGTCACTGCCAATGTCCCAGATGTGGTCTTACATAATAACACATATCAGAATCCTATGTCATGACATATGTATCCTAATTATTCCTAAGGTTTGTACGGGGCTTTTAATACTTTGGAACTTTGCCGATACTTTCTCAGATAGCACGTATTTTGCTCGAGAAATTCATTCATTACAATTTAATATCAAATGAATAATAATAATTCAATTCAAACAAACTTATTTGTATATCGGCTTACCTAGTAGGGATTTGGATAGATGGAATTGGTTACTCAATGACTTTCGACTTTTCCCGATCTAATTCTATATTCTTTAGTTCCCGATCTAAATGAATTCAATTTTAACTTATTCAATCACACATTCATTCAACACAATTCCCAAACACACATTTAGGGCATTTTGCAAACTAGCCATCTCATTTTCACAATTTGACACTTTAGTCCCTAATTCACAAAATCACAAAATACACATAATTTTCTTGTACACAAGCTTAGCCAAATTTCAATAAGGTTCAAATAAGTCCATATAGTTCATTTATTTCACATTGTAGTTCCTCAACTTACAAATTTCACAACTTAGCCCATTTTACACAAAATCATCAAAAACATCCAAAGAAAAAACATATAAACCCAACATCAAACTTTCATATTTCATCAGTTAAAAACATAAAGCTCATGAATTCATCCATGTCACATTTCAAAATCATCATCAAAATAAAAAATTGAGGCATGGGCTTGATAGTATATGAAGCAACGATTACAAAAACACAGAAATTATTAAAAACGGATCAAAAACCATACCTTAATCACAACCACAAGTGCGAAACCCTAAGAGCTTTTATTCTTTCTTTTTCTTTGCTAATTTCGGCTATGAATGACAATGGATGAACAAATTTTAAGCTTTTGTTTTATTAATCGCATATTAATATACATTTTACTAAAATGGCCTTATTAATATCATTTAAAATCCATTAAGTAATGCCCATTTATGTCATTTAATTCAGTCAATGGTTAAATAACCTCATAAGGACCTCACAATCATAAAGCCAAGTCAAATAGGCACTTTTAACAAGTAGCAAGCAACTTTTACATTTTACGCGATTAGGTCCTTTTATCAAATTGAGCAAACAAAGAACCAAATTTCAGACGAAACTTTCACATATGCTAATTCACATATCGTAAGTATGAAAAATAATATTTAACTATTTTTCTGACTCAGATATGTTGTCTCAAAACCACTATTTCGACTAGGGTCAAAACTGAACTGTTACAATTCTCCCCCTTAGGGATTTTCGTCCCTGAAAATCTTACCGTTAAATAGATTCAGATATTGTCGTCTCATAGCATCTTCAGGCTCCCACGTGGCCTCTTCAATGCCGTGTCGATGCCACATCACTTTTACTAACGAAATTTTCTTATTTCATAGCTCTTTAACCTCTCAAGCTAAGATACGGATCGACTTTTCTTCGTAAGTCATATCAGGTTGAATTTGAATCTCAGGCGGAGGAATCACATACGAAGGATCGGATCTGTATCATCGAAGCATCGATACTTGAAACACATCATGAATCATTTCTAACTCTAGTGACGTTATAATCTATATGCTACTGGTCCAATACACTCGGTAATCTTATACAGACTGATGAACCTTGTACTCAATTTGCCTTTTCTACCGAACCGAAGTACTTTTTTCCACGGAGATACTTTCAAAAACACTTTATCGCTGATTTCAAATTCAATATCTTTCCTTTTCAAATTCGCATAAGATTTCTGACGATCAATAGCTATTTTCAAACTATCTCGGATGACTTTTACTTTTTGTTTGGTTTCTTTTATTAAATCAATTCCGTGAATCTTATTTTTACTGAGCTCAGTCCAATAAAAAGGTGCATGGCATTTGCGACCATATAAAGCTTCGTATGGTGTCATTTTAATGCTCGACTGAAAACTATTATTATAAGCGAAATCAATCAAAGGCAAATACTATTCCCACGTAGCTTCAAACTCAAGAATGCAACATCTTAACATATCCTTAAGTATTTGAATAATCCACTTGGTTTGACCGTTTGTTTATGGGTAAAAAGCAATACTGAAGTGCAATTTAGTACCCAGAGCATCTTTAAATTTCTTCCAGAATCATGATGTGAATCTCGAATCTTTGTCTGACACAATAGACAATGGTACACCATGCAGTCTCACAATATCGGAATTGTATAACTTAGCCAACTTATCTAGTGAGTAATCAGATCGAATAGGAATAAAATGAGCTGATTTCGTCAATCGATCTACTACGACCCAAATAGAATCTTTCTTTCTAGGAGATAGGGGCAAACCCGAAACAAAATCTATTGTTACTCGATCCCATTTCCACTTCGGAACCATAATCAGTTGTAACAAACCAGAAGACACCTAATGTTTAGCTTTAACTTGCTGACAGATCAAACATTTCGAAACGAAGTTAGAAATGTCTCTTTTCATTCCGGACCACCAGTAATACTGTTTCAGATCATTATACATTTTTGTACTACCCGGATACACAGATAACTGACTATTATGAGCTTCACTCAAAATCAACTAAATTAACCCTAGATTTCTCGGGACACAAATTCGATCTTGGAATCTCAAACAATCATCTTCATCTACTCTGAATTTTGAATCAGACTCTAAATCACACTGATCTTGTTTAGCTAAAATCTCATTATCAATCTTCTGAGCTTCAATAATCTATTGTAAGAACAAAGGACTTGCTTTCAATTCAGCTAAAAGTGAACCATCATCGGACAGAACTAAATGAGCATTTATTGCACACAAAAGCAAACAACGATTTTCGACTCAAGGCATCACCAACAACATTTTCTTTTCCCAGATGATAATCAATCACAAGTTCGTAGTCTTTTAGCAGTTCTAACCATCTTTTTTGTCGCAGATTCAGATCTTTCTAAGTCATCAGATATTTCAAACTCTTATGATCAAAATATACATGACATTTCTCACCGAACAGGTAGTGACACCAAATCTTTAGAGCAAACACAATCACGGCTAACTCAAGATCATGTGTCGGATAGTTCTTTTCGTACGGCTTCAAGTGTCTCGAAGCATAAGCAATGACTTTGCCTTCTTGTATCAAAACACATCCCAGTCTGATCAACGAAGAATCACTACAAATCAAAAATTCTTTACTCGATTCGGGTCGTACCAATACCGGGGTTCAGTCAACAAAGTTTTCAACTGATCGAAGCTGTTCTGACACTTTTCAGATGACAAAAATTTCACATCTTTCTGAAGCAGTTTTTTAAAGGAGTCACAATCATCGAAAAACCTTTTACAAATCTTCTATAATAACCAGCATGTCCCAGAAAACTGCAGACTTCAGAGACATTCCTCGGAGGTTTCCAATCCGAAATAGCTGAAATTTTGCTCGGATCAACTCGGATACCAGAGGTTGATACAATATGACCCAGAAAACCAACTTCTCGCAATCAGAATTCACATTTACTAAACTTCACATACAACTGTTTATTTCGCAGAATCTATAGCACTTATCTCACATGCTCAGCATGATCAGATTCATCACGTGAATAAATTAATATGTCATCAATGAATTCAACAACAAATTGATCTAGATACGGTCTGAAGATTCTATTCATCAAATCCATAAAAATAGCAGGTGCGTTAGTCAATCCGAAAGGCATAACTAAAAATTCATAGTGGTCGTACCTCGTTTTGAAAGTAGTTTTCAGAATGTTTGAGTATTTCACTCGTAACTGATAATAGCCTGATCTCAAATCTATTTTCGAAAACACAGCAGCTCCTTTCAACTGATCAAATAGATCATCAATTTGTGCCAGAGGATACTTATTCTTGATAGTCACCTTGTTCAACTGACGATAATCGATACACATTCTCATCATACCATCTTTCTTTTTCAGAAAGAGAACCGGAGCATCCTAAGGTGAGAAGCTCGGTCTAGCAAATCCTCTACCCGTTAATTCTTGCAACTGAGACTTTAATTCTTTCAGTTCGGTCAGAGCCATTCTATACGGAGCTATCGAAATTGGAGTAGTTCCAGGTACTAATTCAATACTAAATTCAACTTCTCGTGTCAGAGGTAAACCCAGAAGTTCTTCAGGAAATACATCAGGGAAATTATAAACAACAGGTACTGATTCAAATTTCTTTTTTGACACTCTCGAATCAATCACATAAGCAAAATAGGCTTCACAACCCTTTCTCACAATATTCAAAGCTTTCATCAAAGATATCATAGCAAAAATTCCATTCAAATCACTAGATTCAATTCTAACTATTTCATTATTTTTGCATCTTAAATCAATAGTTTTCCGTTTGTAGTTCACAACAGCATCATGCAAAGTTAACCAATCCATACCCAGAATTATATTAAATTCATCGAAAGGTAACAGCATCAGATCATCCAGAAAACAAATGTCTCGAAACATTAATAGACAATTCTTGCAGACGTTATCAACCAAAACATATCTACCTAAAGGGTTCGAACTCTAATTACAAATTTAGTAGACTCTACAGGCAAAGTCTTACTATTCACTAAGTTCATGCATATATACGAATGTGTTGATCCAGGATCTATTAAAGCAATCACAGAAGTATCATACAGACTAAATGTACCCGTAATCACATCTGGCAATGAAGCTTCCTCACGAGCTCGGATAGCATAGGCTCTAGAAGGTGCACGAGCCTCAAATCTAACAGTTGTATCTTTTGTCCCTCTCTGTCTGCCACTAACATTTCCCCTAATTCTAGTAGGTCTACCATAAGAAATATTGTCACTCGGTCTTAAATTTTTCATATTTTATTGCTTGAAAGATTCAGGGCAATCACGAATAAAATGGTCTAACGATCCATATCTGAAACAAGCCCGATCATACAGTCTACAATTACTGGAATATCTTTTACCACAATGTTTGCACTTAGGCCGATCAGATTTAGCATTTCTGACATTGGTAGTTGATATAGCTAGAGCTTTGAAGTTCAATTGCAATCTAGCACGATCTCTATTCGAATGTCCCACAGTAGCCTTTGAACGGCTATTATCATCTCTGAATTTATTTGATGCAGACTGAAATGATTTGCTCGATGATCTCTTTCGTACCTCTCTAGCTTCAAAATCAGCTTTTCTTTTCTCTTTTCTTAGATCTTCAACTTTACATGCTTGTTCAACGAGCACAACAAATTCTTTAATCTCGAGAATCTCAACTAACAAATGAATATCCTCGTTCAAACCATTTTCAAATCTTTTCCACATTATTACTTCAGTAGATACACATTCACAAGCATACTGACTCAGTCTTACAAATTCCCGCTCGTATTTTGTGACAGATATGCAACCTTACTTAAACTCGAGAAACTCTTTATGTTTCTGATCAATGAATCTCTGACTGATGTATTTCTTGCGAAATTAGACTTGGAATAAATCCCAGGTGACTCACTTACTCTGAACTACCGATATCAAAGTTTTCCACCAGTGGTATATTGTATCTCTCAGAAGTGAAACGACACATTTTATACATTCCTTAGGATTCAAAGACAATTCATCAAACATTCTGATCATGTTCTCTAACCAGAACTCGACCTTTTCATCATCATCATTCGTTCTAGCTCAGAACTCTTCAGCTCCATACTTTTTAATCTTATCTATCGAATGCTTACTGAACCAGATTCACTGATGGCATAACAGGAGCTTGTGGTGAATTACCCGGGGGTGGAGGTTGCTGAACAGCCAGATTGGTTCTAATATATTGGCTAAACCAATCATTCATCATCTGATAGAAGGCTTGTCTAGCCTCACCTTTAATCGACCACTAACACATTAGACTTACGAATTAGACTTACGAATTAACGATAACTAACACATTAGACTTACGAATTAATGATAACTAACATAAATCCACGTCAACTAACCCAATTATCATAAAAGTTTGTCATTTACGCACGAGGGGCAAAATAGTCATTTAACACTCTAGGGGCAAAACGTTTATTTTACCCTAGAAGGGTATCTCAGTAATTCTACCCTACAAGGGTATTTCAGTATTTCTACCCTACAAGGGTATCTCGGTAATTCTATCCTACAGGGGTATTTCAGTAATTCTACCCTACAGGGGGATTTCAGTAATTCTACCCTACAGGGGTATTTCGGTAATTCTACCTTACAGGGGTATTTCAGTAATTCTACAACTTATCCACTTGGGCCTACGGACCCATTGGGACCACATGGGCCATTTCAGCCTATCGCGGCCTGAAATAGCCGTCCTACTGCTAGAGTAATGAGAAATACACACCTGTTAGGAGACTGCAGTTAATCCACGCTCCAAACACTCTTAGCTGACGCCCAACCCAAATGAACACGTCACAAAGCGAAAGGGATCAGCCAAGAAGGGTATGCCTACTCTCCTCATGGTTTGCTCTATTTAAAGCCAGCTCTCCATCTACTCTTATGTTAGCTTCCCGATGTGGGATCCCTCCATCAACAGAGTTTAAAGCCAACACCAACTCTTGCCGTCCCAACATAGCAAAATAATCAGCCTCTACGTACCAAGGGATTCGAACCAAAGTCCTCTCACATGCCAACTCACGCCACCACCACTAGGCCATCAACTCATTTGTGTCATAAATCCAACACATTAAACTTTAAAGCGCACCTACTTGCTTCCAGATTTATTGAAAAGAAAAACCAAAATATATTGCAAGAGCCAAGATTGAACCTTGGACCCCTTGCTTCCTCTATGGCGTCACTTCCTTGTCCTCTAAGTGGCGCCACCTTGCCACTACACCACACTCCTTTTTGTGTCATCTTTTACCCATTTACTCTTAAAAGCCCAAACGCCAATTGCATCACCTGTTCATAAAATTAAAATTCCGAAAACTACCACAGATTTAACTTAAGTTTGGGCCTTCCAGAGGCCCACTAACCTACTAAAATATATATATTAACCAACCAGAACACACACAAATTTTAAAAATCAGAGAAACACAAAAAACCCAAAAATTGAAGCGTTACACGTAGTTGTTCGGAAATACTCGAGGTAAGTTTTAAGTATTTAAATATAAGTTATTTGTGAATGAATCATGATATGTCACGAGTACATAGATATACATGCATAAAGCCGAATGGTATGCATGAAAGTGGAAAAAGGAAATTGTTATGATCATATTGTCGTAAGTTATATTCATGAGATGGAAGATATGTAATGGTAAATTAAGAAGCAATAGTTGATAGTTATTAAGTGCTTATACGTGAATGAAGTCTTAGTGGACTAATGTGATTAACTTGTGTAAAATGCATAAATACAAGAAGTGCATATATTATGATTTTGTGAAATTTATATTCAAATTATTATTCAGGCCTATGGCTCAGCAAGCTTTTAGCTGGTGAAATTGTTTCGGGCCATGAGCCTAGCAGGCATAATGCCGGTAAATGAGTTTCGGACTTAATGTCTAGCAGGCCTTGTGCCAGTTATAAGTTCAGGTTTATACCTAGCAGGCTAATTGCCGGTGAAATAACAAAAGTCTATGAATATGAGATTTATGCTATACGGCATCTAGATTCATTCGATATATTAAATTGTCCAGGTACATATAAATTGTTTATGCATATGAGGATAATGTGAATTAAATTACGAAGTGAAACGAGAAGTATATGAAATGTGGTTGTGTATATTTATATTCGGCCATTTTGAATTTAGTACATGAAAGTATATGTTATATATGTGATTATGATCATTGAAATTATATGTGAATGCAGTGCTCTGAATTAACTCTATAAAGTCGAATCAAAGAATTACTTCGAGTCATTTAGATGGTGTGATTATGTAATTCAAACTTTGAAGAAATGATAAGTCAATGAAATGGATTTAATGTGGCTATGCATATCCGGCTAATTAGTGTTGCATTTCGAATATGTTATATGTGAATAATGTGCATAAATAAGTTTTGTTGTTTAAACTTAATTGCTTACTGTGAATGTTTTTGTGTTTGTCCTATTTTATAGATCTTGTTTGAAAGCTACGAGCTCGGAGATTCAAGTCCAAAGTCATCCACACTATCGTCACTATTTTGGTACTTTTTGATAGTTTATATTTTAAAAGATGGCATGTATAGGCTTAGCTATCTTTTGAAACAAGTTATATTTTGAAATTGTAAATATTATAGCCATGCGAAAATGGCTTGCTTAATTCCTAAACATGAGTATATGGTTCAATGGACTTAGGTGTCAATTATTTTGAAATTTATTAGTTATTTTAATTTGGTTAAAATTTGTTCATGGTTGAAAGATCAAAGAAACTATATTTTATGCATGATTGATTATGAATGGCTAGTCTGATCTGTCTTCTGATAGGTAATACCTTGTGAATCTATTCCGACAATGGATGAGGGTCATAGGGTGTTACATATATAGTTATTCGTTTATCGAAATGCCTGTTGAACCGTACAGAATCAAATAAGATACGCGGATAACTCGAAAAGCTCGTATAATGCCAACGTCCCAGATATGGTCTCACATGTAATCAAATAAGGATGCCACTGTCTCAGATAGGGTCTTACACGAAATCAAATATGATGCCAATGTCCCAGACATGGTCTTACATGTAAATCTCAAATCGATGCCAATGTCCCAGACGTGGTCTTACATGAAATCACATATCGAAAATCCCATGTCATGACATATGTATCCTAACTATTCCTATGGTTCGTACGGGGCTTTCGGACATCATCACATTATCAAAACTTTCTTAATTTCACATACTCAACTTCCATAACCATTCATCACAATTCAATATCATATAATCATGAATAAATCAATTCAAACACATTTATTTGTATATAGACTTACCTCATACAGAAGTGAACAGAAACAAACGGCTATTCAACGACTTTTGACTTTCCCTGATCTAATTTCGTTTTCTTTGGTTCTTGATCTAAACACATTCAAATTTGACTTATTCAATCTCACATTCATTCAAATCAGTCCAAATACACATATTTAGGGCATTTTGCAAATTAGCCTTCACATTTTCACATTTTAACACATTAGTTCTAATTCATAAATCACAAAATGCACATAATTTCTTTTCACACATGCCTAACCGAATTTTCCTTTAGCTCATTTAAGCCCACATATTTCATTTATTTCACATTTTAGCCCCTCAATTTCTCATTTCTACTATTTAGTCCAAAATACTCAAATTCGTCAAAAATCCCAATACAAAACATAGTAATCTAACACATATCTTTCATTTTCTATCATCAAACTTCATAAAACTCACATTATCAATAATGGCACATATTAAAATCATCATCAAATTCTGAAATTGAGGCATGGGCTTAATAGAACAAAAAACAATGATCACAAAAACATAAATATTATCAAAAACCGAACAAAAAATGGACCTTTAATCAAGCTTGGAAGTAGCCGAATATCAAAACATATGAGCCCTAGCTTTTCTTTCTTCAATTCTAGCAAAGATGATGATAAATAGGCTAATTTTTAACTTTGTTTTATTTAAGCTATATTATTAACTAGTTTACGATTTTACCCTTGCATTATAACATTAAAATTCATCCATTTTAAGGTCATTTATGACCAATCCCACTAACCATGGTCAAATTATAAAATAAGGGCCTTTTCTTTAATAAGCCATAACAAATAGGCACACTTAACAAATAGAACACATCTTTTGCATTTTCTGCAATTAGGTCCTTTTATTGAATTAAGCACACAAACGATCAAATTTTTACACGAAACTTTCACACATATTAATTCACATATTATAAGCACGGAATATAATATTAAAATATTTTTTTGACTCGAATTTTTTGTCCCGAAACCACTATTCTGACTAGGGTCTAAACCGGGTTGTTACACATTTAGCATGGTGTTTCCGTCCAACATAGGAAATAAATAGCTCATGTTCATGCAACTTTATAATAAGCTATTTATTAAATCAACTTCATTGTCCCACTTCACAATTAAATATAACACATTAATAAATAACATGAAATAATTTAATTTATGCACAAAATTATTGTAATAGAGCACAAATTTGTATATTTTATAAATTCATGCCCATTATCGATGTTTAAGAAAAATTCACTAAATTAATTAAAAAATATTTGGGATTAATATTATTTTTAAGTACAAAGGTGGTAAAAGCTACTAGAAAAAACCTATACAAATTAGAGTTTACAAGGATCTTCTTTGAAATATCGTAGTTGTAACAACTCGTTTTTCATTGTTGTCGAAAACAGTGATTTTGGAACCACAAATTCGACGAGTAAGTTCAAATAATTAGTACTTAAATTATACGAGTCAATAATAATTTTTAAATTGAATTTTGATTTGATGAATTGAACAAATTGAATTAAAAGTTAGCATAAGTGGTTTGGTTCAAAAGTCAATTGGTTATTGAAAATGAAGTATTAGGACCTCGTTTCTATAAATTAAAGTCGTAAATATTTTTATTAAATATTGACAGAGTTGTATTATATGTGAATTGAAGTTTGGTCGGGTAATTTTGATCATTTAATATTAAATTAAGGTAAAAGAATTAATTTGTAATAGAGGTAAAAGTTATCCATTGTACATTTTAAAATATCTAAGGGATTAATTTGGCAATTAGACCATTTCCAAAAGTCCAAGTGGTGGTGGATGGCAGTCATTCCACTAACCTTTGGGATATTTTTTCATTAAGCCCTAATTAGTTTAAGGTTAAATTGTAATTAAGTTATTTAATTAGAATTTAATATAATTGAAGGACAAACTGTGTGGTTGGACCTTCCTTAGATGGCCTAATAATTGGAATGATGTGGAATTATCTAGATTGTGGTAAATTGCATTTAGATCCTAATTAATTAAAAAAGACTAAATTGTAAAGGTTGAAAAAGATGGTTTTATTAATTAAAAAGGGGAAATTAAAGGACTAGAATGCTAATTAAGCCATTAATGGCTATAATGGACGGTTTATGTGATTAATTACATGAATTTTTAATTAAAATCAAATGACTTAATGGAAATTTTGTAAATAAGCTAAGAATTTTCAAATTAAAAGTTAAAATGAAACATTTTCTTCTTGTTTCTTCTTGAACAAAAACTGAATAGCCATTTTTGAAGGGGTGAAAGCTTCGGTAAGCTAGGGTTTTCCAAATAAGTAAGTAAACCTCGTCCATTTTTTAGTAATTTTTATGTTTTTGAGCTTGTATTAGCTTAATCTAGCTAACCCGAGGATAAATTTTAAAAATTGTCAAATGTTTTGGATTATGTCATTGATGATTTTAAGTTATTCATAAAGTTTTATGAAAGATTATTGAGTTTTGTTGTTAGTTAGGAGTATTTTGTAAAGTAGTTTTTGATGATTTTAAAGTTTAAGGACTAAATTGTTGAAGTGGTAAAATTACTTATACTTGGTGTGTAATAATTGCAAAAAGGGGTTGAATGGAGACCTTTGAATAAACGGTCAAGGTGGGTTTTAAATAAAAATAGTTAAATTACATATTTTGGGCTTAGGAACTAAATTGTATAAAAGTAAAATGTTGGGGGCAATTTTGTGAAAATGTCAAAAAGGACTTAATTGCATAAAATGAATTAATTTTTCTGTTAGAGTTACTGAATTGAATGGAATTATTATTTTAGATCAAGAACGAGTGGAAAATCAAGAAAAGGAAAAAATTACAAAATAGCCCTTGTACTTTGTCGTTGCTGCAATTTAGTCTTGAAAGTTCATACGGTTTAAATTTAATACATTTTTAAATGTATTATTTTCCTTAAGTGTATAATGTTTTAATTATATTGATGTGTAAAATTGAAAATGAAAATAATGAATTGACACAATGTCGATCATTGATTGAGCAATTCTAATTCATTAATGCAAATTAGTCCTGTAAGTTCATTCGGTTTGTAATTTAATGTCTATATGAAGTGTATGGTGATATGATATGAAATAGTGGATATTAATTGTTCTATTGATGATGTAAATTTGTTTGGAAAATGTCAATGAATTTCAGTACTTGGGCTGGATGAACGAGAGATAGAGTACAGCTGAATGATGGCGTGTTATGTAGGGTTGGAGTGGAGATTGATATGGCATGCTTTTTATATTCTTTTCAAGTATACCGGGTTTCAGTATTTGTTACAAACTCTCGTGTTATACTATCTTTTTTTGGCGTGTTATGGGGGTAGATGTATAGCCTATGGGCTAGGCACTTAGTATCGAGGCGTGTTATAGGTTGGATTACCTCTCACGAGCTTTTGGCATGTTTTAGTTGGACTACTTGTGTACTTGTATCTGTAAGTCATTCATCAGGTTTATTAATAAATTTGAATGGCATGACAGGTACTTGACATCTTGAATTGACTCTGTTGGGGATATGTATGTTTTCCCGAAGATTATTATTTGAATTGAAATATGCAATTTACCTGTTTGCAATTGTGGATGACAGGAAACATGTGTTGTTGAATAATTTTTTATTTCATTGTTATATTTACTTCGGTAAGATTTATTGTTTTTGTCCGTCGAACTTACTAAGCTTCAATAAGCTTACTTGTGTTAATTTCTTTTTCTTGTAGATACTTTTGAAGGTTGGATGATTGGATTAGCACTCAAGTCACACTATCCATTCGATTTTGATAGTTTTTGAACGTTTATTTTGGATTATATGGCATGTAATAGGCTTGTTATGTCATTAGTTTTGTTTTGGTATGTAAATATACAAAGTGTGCCTAAATGCAAGTTGAAAACATAAGCATCATTACAATGATTTTGATGTTCATTTGGTAAATGTTTAGTTGATATCTTATTATGAGTTATGAATGATGGAAATGTCTTTGGTACAAACTTTTAGCATATGTATGACTAATAGGTTATATTGAATCGTTGTGAATTGAGGTGCTTATGATAGGCATATTGGTTAGAAGTTTAAGTGGTGTGAATTGGTATGTTTTTGGTTGATTATTTTTATTGTTGTATAAGTGTGTGTACTTGTGGTACCATTGAGGGTAGCATATTGGTTAGGCTATTAAGATGGATGAATAAGCATGATTTGAGCATCTTTAATAGCATTTTGAATAGGTTTAATGGTTGGCAAATGGATTGCTTAGTGTCCAAGAAATCCTGAAATGGTAAACTTGATGTTTAAAGTTCATTTAGGTGCACACAGCCTGAGACACGGGCTGCCACATGATCGTGTGCTATACACGGTCTGCGTTACAACTGTGTGTATCAAGTCAGAAAGTTACATGGCCTAACACATGGCTTACAACACATTCATGTGAACTATGTCAATGAGTTACATAGTTGAAGGCACGGGCTGGGAAACGACTGTGGGTCCAAACTTTGATAATAGTCCGGGGCGTTCCATACGGCCGTGTGTCCCAAGTTTTTGAAATTTTCATATTTTATTGAAATCCCCTGATTTGTTCCAAATTAGCCCCTGAGGCTTTTAAAATTAATTATTTAGTGCCTAAAGCTCGATTTAAGCCTCGAAAATGTATGTTATTATTGTAATTGATTTAATTTATGGTGTTTGAAATTTTATAGTGTAATGATCATGATTTTATCTATTTATTTCTATTAACTTGTTGTAGCATTCCTGTCCTATTCCAGCGGTGGATAAGGGTTAGGGGTGTTACAGTAGTACTCCCAATTGAGCACCAACTATGTATATCACAACTCTCTTGGGTGAGGCCTAGGGTGGACGAAAACACCTAAGATACTGAAGAAAGTGAACGTGTACAATTAAAGCAGCATAAACTCAAGAAGGGGCTCCCAACACCAGAAGTTCCTTCATCTCCAATTCCAGCACTTCCAACAGTACCTACAATGCTAGAGGAAGATATGGCTATAACACCCAAAACCCAGCCTAGACGTTATGACCGAATCTCGAAAGTTACATTAACAACACTAAAAATTATTTGCTTATTGAAAATAACTAGGTTTGAGTTGCTTTAAGAAAACTTAAAAATTTAAAGGTCGACTAATTTTATTTCTTTGAAAAATTCTTAATAAAACATGTTTACTTGAAAAAGGTGGCAATTTTTCGAAATATTGTTTTAGTTATTTAAAACAAAAAATTTTGCATTATAATTAAAATATGATTTTTATAAAGAACTTCGCAGTGAATTTTCATAAAACTATTTAGAAAATTTATAAGTTATTATTTTTTAAAAAAAACCGAGTAAAAACAAAAATAAATTAGATAAAATTCCAAAATAAAAAATACTTAAATTCTCATAATTTATATGCATGTATGATAATTCTAAAATTATAAAAATAAATCACAACCCAAAATTAAAGTAAAATCCAAAATCCAAAGTCCACAAACCAAAATCCAAACAGTTTTAAAATTCATTAATATCCATAAGACAAAATCATCTGAGAGGCTCCACCGAATGTCGAATCCAAGTCCTGTGTTTGAGTGTTACGTGAAAGGTTAAAACACTAAGGGGGTGAGCTTTTTAAGTCCAGTACGAGATTAACATAAACTCAATCACAAACATATAAACAATACATTATATAGTCTTAATAATCATATCAATTTCATATAATTAAATATTTCACACTTATATTATGTAAGTTCATGTCAATGCACATTTCATAAAACGATGCAGATTTTAAGATCACATATATACACATGGTATCAAAATTTCACATTTTATAAATCATGTAAAAATCACGTATGTCATAAGATCACCTAACATGAGAATGAGATTTTCATACTTTTCATATCAATAATAATTATCAAGATCACACAACATGCTTTTCACAACATATACGGTTTGGAATCACTTACTTGACATAGTCCACATTGATGAATTTTATCTCTCATGATGGATACATAAAGTATTCTCATCAAACATAATAATAATTTTAACAATATAGATAACATAGATTTATTTTTGTTTAGTGTTAAAACACACATTTGATCATAGATCTGATGTGCAATAACTCTCTAAGAAGGCCCACACTTGGATCTAACAATTACATTACCTATTCAACAACAATTGGCGATCTTACATTGATGACAGTTGTTATTAAGGTTGACACAATAGTCAGTATCACTCGGATTAGTGATTTTGATTCCAACATTAATGGTCTCCAGGGTTGGTGTCAATTGACCCTTCAATAAACATGACATACGAGAGGTTAAAACACAAGAAAAATAATTCATTATAGCTCTTAAGAGTATTCGACCAAGAGAAAAAGTAGGGAGGAGAAAAATATTTCTACTCACCCTTTAAACTTACACTATCTTGGTTCAAACAAGAGGATCGATGGATCGTTTTGATCATGAATCAGAGAGAAAGAATGATCTAAAGAGGAGGATTATTTTTGAAAATAAGTCCATGAAAAAGTTTAGGATTAATAATTAATTAAAAATAAAAAGTGCTGAATTTTTTATGGCTAAAAAAAGAATAATGAAGGCTGAAAATGAAGAAGAAATGAGGAAGAAACCACAATTGTTGGTGGTGGTGCTACGGAAATAGCAACGACAGTCTGGCAGTGGAGAAAGAAAAGAGGATATGGATTCGATCACTCACTTAATGGAGAAGTGTAACAGCCTGATTTTGGGCCTAGTCGAAACAGTGGTTTTGAAACCACTATTTTGGGGCCAGAAAAATTATTTTTAATGATATTTTATTTGTTATAGCATGATTATATGAATGCATGAAAGTTTTGGTGAAATAATTTTAGCGATTTTATGCTTAATTGCGAAAAAGGACTAAATCGCATAAAGGGAAAAAGTTTTGTTTTGCTAGCTAAATATGTTAAATAGCTAGAGAAAAAATATTTGGGGTGTTTAAAGTGCAAATAGACCCTAAATAGGGTGCTTGGCTGGCCATAGAGAGAAAGAGTTTGAAAAGTCAAAGTTGTGGGTATTAGGTAGCTTTTTTTGGCATTAAAATAGAACAAAAAGAAAAAGATGTCATCATTTCATCTTTCTTCCTTCCCCCACCGAAAATACCAAAAAAATAGGGGTTTTGAAAGCTCAAAATTTCAACAACTTCCATCCCTTTCAAGTAAGTGATTTTGATGACTTTTTTTTTGATGATTTTTACATTTTCGGGACCCCTAAAGCTTAATCTAGCTATTGAGAGGGCTATTTTGCAAAATGGTTGAGAGTTTAGGGTTTTGCCATGAAATCTTTTGTGTTTTTAACTGAAATTTTATAGAAGAATATGAGTCTTGGTTGTGTAATAAACAACTTTTGTGGCAGGATTTTCATGGAAACCACCTAAAAGGGCCATTTTGTAAAAATTATAAAATAGGTTGTAATTGTGTGAAATAGTGGAAATTTGGGGTTGTCATAAGAGTAATAATTGGTCAGTTAGGATTGGCTAATAAGGAAATTTGATAAAAATCGATTTCTGGGCCTAAGGGTAAAATGGTCATTTTGTGAAAGTCTAAGGGCAAAATGGTCATTTTGCCAAAAATGCGAATTTTGATTGTCCAAATTTATCTAGTGATTAAATGAGTGAATTTCATCATGTTAGATCAAGAAAATCGAGATTTGGGCTTAAATCGAGAAAGTGCGTGGTTAAGGACAAAAAGAGAATAATTAGCCGAAATTGCAATGGAGCTAAGTCCATGTGATTAAATGAGCATGATATTTATGCCATTTTTATTATACTTAAAAATATATCTTGCCATGATTGTATTAAAGTTTAGGTTGATGATATTGTCTATGAGAAAGTGTTGTCAAATGTAAATAACATTTATGCGTTGATTGGATGCTTAGAGATTTGATGGAATATGATATTCCATTGAAACGAGTAAGTTGTATGTAAATAGTACAAATATATTGTTATTATATGTGTTTAAATTGATATAGCATTAATTTCTTGGTTTTGGAAATGATTATGTTTGATGAATATTGAGATAGTAGAATTCTCGTTTGAACCTTAAGAAATAATTTGGATATTCATTCCATAACATTTAGGTTCTTTGTGTGCCAGTGTAAGACATGTATGGGACATGCATCGGCCTCGAGATGTAAGCCAGTGAAAGACATGTCTGGGACACACATTGGCTACGTGATGTGTCAGTGTAAGACCATGTCTGGGACATGGCATCGGCACTGATACGTGAGAACTTGTGTAAGACCATGTCTGGGAAATGGCATCAACTTGATGAATGAGCCAGTGTAAGACCATGTTTGGGACATGGCATCGGCATTATACCCTATGTTTGAGGCTTTGTGAATATCCGATAGCTTTCTGAATGGTTCAACAGTGAGAGTTACGGTATAAGCTAAATGAGAAAGGTTATGAGCATATTGTGAGTGGTACAGGTACTTACATGAAATTGATGAGATGTGAATTCAATTCATGTTATATGATTAGTAAGGAATGAATATGAGCATGTTGAGTAACACAGGTATGTATGCCAAGCTCATGAGAAATGATTTCAGTTTATGATGCACATTTGGTGAAGATGTAAATAAGTAATTCATGCCTACGAGAATGATTTTATGATGAACTTGTGATTATAGGTCTATACTTATGATGTATGAATATGTAACCTTACCAATGTGGTAAAAATGGTCATCAAAATGATAAGTCTTATGAATGTGAAATAAGAAATCTAGGCTAGGTATTGTATGAGTAGATGCATTACTTGTAAGAGGACATTTAATGTTAAGGATATGTCTTCAAAAAGAGTGTTTAATCACTAAAATGATGCCATGATTTGCGACTTTGTTGTGCATAAGGTTGTAAGAGATTTTAAGTAACATGAAAATTTGGAAAATAGCCTAAGTGTTGGCCGCACGGGCTGAGACACGGTCGTGTGTCTCAACCGTATGAGGGGCACGGCCTGGAGATATGGGCGTGTGGTCCAGCCGTGTGGTTCGATGTGCATGCTGACATCATAAACATAGAGTTACACGACCCGAGGACACGGGCGTGCCAAAGGCACACGTGCATGTCCCTATGTCCACACGGGCGTGTGACCCTGTTTCATGAGAAAATTTTTTAAGTTTTCCTGAAACTTCTCAAAGTTCTCAGTTTAGTCCCGAAGCAATTTCGATGAATGTTTTAGGCTTCGTAGACCCAAATAAGGGACGACGTGCATGTGTTTGAAAGGTTTTGAATTAAAAGAGATTTTATGGTCTGGTTTTTGCATGAATGTGTATGTTTAAGTTCGGTAATGCCCCGTATTCTGTTCCGGCAGCAGACATGGCTAAAGGGTGTTACAAGAAGAGAAAAAAATTGAAGAAAATAGGTGGTGTTGCATGGTGGTTGCCACGGTGGTGCAGGGTATTGCTAGGTGCGGCGTTGGAGGAAAAATGAAAAGAGAGCGATGTCATGCAATGGTTCGATGACAAAGTGATGGCGATGCAAAGGTAAGAAATCGATGGAGGAGAAAAAAATTATAGCAAAAAGTAGGAGGTTGAAGGTTAAACAAAAGAGAGAAAATAGAGAAAATAGAGAGAATGGGAAAGACTATATGGTGGTGCGACAATGAGAGGAGGAGAGTGATAGGATGGATGGAGAGAATTGTGGTAAAAAATTCTAGGTTCAATAAATTGTTCATATGGAAAAAATGGAAAGAATCGTTAGTTAGGGGGACAAAGAAGTGAAAAGGGGATCATGGTCTCCAAAAATAAGGTAGGTTGAACAAAAGAAAAGGAAACAATCTTCCCTCCACTATGGCAAGAAAGGTTGGATGTCAAGGGGGCTTTAAGCACGTGGGAAAAACCCAAAAATTAAATAAAAATGTGTTGGTGAAGAAACCTAAACCTAGGACCTAGAGAAATTAATTAAAGCTATTAACCACTCTACCACTAACTTTCTTATTTTCATTTTTGCAAGAAAATAATTTAAACATAGGATGTGACCTTTTCTAAGGTTGGAAGCAAAATTGCACCACATAAAAAATAATGAAAGGAAAGGATTCAAACACTAATTATCAAAAACAACTCCACCACTACTCAATCACTAAAAGAAATTCGGGCATGACCACTCTCAATTCATTAACCCAATTTATACTAACCCAATAGATGTGGCAATGGTAGTTTAATAATCTGCAAATATTGGTGGTTTATCCACAAATGTCTTTCAGCACATTGTTTGAAATTTTGGTGGCTTGACCACAACTATGTGTATTGGCATGTTGTCTGCAAATTTGGTGGCTTTTTCCACATTGCTGGTGTGTTATGGATGGATGATTCTGGAGAGCTCCTTTTGGTGTGTAGCGGAGATGGATAGGATGTTTTGAAAAATTATGCATAATCATTTTTATGAAAAATTTGCATTGACATTATCACGTGCATAAAAGTTTACATATTTGATTAATATGTGTTTGAAAAGAACTTTGATATGTTTTAAGTGATATTTTATATTTATCTTGATATAAAACTCACATTGAGCTTATTAGCTTACCCTTTTACTTTTCAAAAACTTTTCAGATAAAGCTCGTGCGTAGGACTTGGATGCAACATTTGGAGGAGTCTCTCGGATTTAATTTTAATAAAATATTTTATAAACACTTTGGGTTTGTTTTTGGACATTGGACTATTTTTGGTTATTTCTAATTTTGATACAATAATTGCTATGCATGCATAATCGATGAACTTTTAAACATTTTAGTTATTTTTTTTAGAATTTAAATGGTTTTACCTGATTTTAAATAAATTCAAACATAGAGTTTTCCAAGTACTTTTAAGTCCATTGCAAATTATTTACATTTATATTATTGTATGTAACGTTTTAAAATTTTTATTGCTTTCCTTTTTAAAGAGATTAAAAGCGACAATCTGATTTATTAAGAGATTTTCCCCAAATATTCATGTATTACTAAATGTTTTTTTATGATAATAAATTATTTTGAAATAAATCTGAGTTTTCAAAAGAATAATTTAAACATAAGACTAAACTGGTATTTTACACGGAATTCTTGAATTGCAAAATATGATCCAGAATAGTTAGCTAAACAAAAACTTGTTGAAAATTATCAAACTTAAGTGTTTAGTTAGGATAATTATAGGAATATTTTTTTTGAGACTATTGATGTGTGTCGAGAGATTTCAGAGTTTACAGTGAAATGGTTAGTTCCATCAAACTTAATACTACTTATAATAATGGTTACCAATAAAGTAATAGAATGGCACTAGGAGACTTTATGCAAATGTAAATAACAAATTTCTTTGTACTAAACAAAATTGAATGATAAGAAACTGGCAAAAATTGATTTGTTATATGAAACAAAAGAAAATGTTTAGTTTATTTGAGATCATTTAAAATCTACTTTAGACCACCAGAAGTCATATGCGAATGTAAAACAAAAATATATCGAGTTTCAGGTAATTGTCAATGTATTATTGAAAGTCTTCCCATAGAAGAAAGTGTTACCATTCAGCAGAACAGCAAAGCTTAGTCCAAGAGTCGTAAGGCTGTATGAAATTATCAAGAGAATGAGTCTAGTGATTAATGGATTTGTGTTACCTTTGAAACTCAGAAAAATACATGATGTGTTTCACATTTCTATTGTAACCTCCCAAACCTGACCTAGACATTGTGGCTAGATTGAGAAGGCTACATTAGCCACTAAAATGGCTAAGCTAACTTATGTTACTTTTGAAGACCTTAAATAAACTCATTTTAGAGAAAATCGTAGTTGTACTTTGAATTAGCTTTAAAAGAATTCATTCATTAGGTCGTGTATACTTAGGAATCATTTTATTGTTGATAGCGTTGTTTTACAAAAACCGTTTGCTTGTCACTCTTCTTTAAAAAAAATAGTAACATCCCAAACCCGGCCTAGACATTATGGCCAAACCCAGAGATGTCACAAAGAATGGGTTCTGAAAATGGTGTCGTTACGTTAAATCAATTCAATTTAATAACTTATATTCTTTTATATCCATTATCGAAAACGTTAATTAGTTGGTTTATTTGCCAAAGCACTATTTACAGTGGAAGTCTAATGAAATCATTATATTTTGAAAGTCTCGTTCGTATTTTCAAAAAAAACCCTTGTTTTAGTTAAACCGTCGTTTCCCTAAAACATTTTGTCAAACCATGCAAGTTAACAAGCAAACAAAATCAAAACCATAGTTAAAAACCATACAGTCCAGAGAGTCCTAGAAATTACAAACTCTCAATTAAGTCCAGAATTTTAAATAAACACCATAAATTACTATGTATATTCAATAATCAGTCGAGTGGTCACTGCTGAGTCTTTGTCACACCGATCCGTCTAAGTCTGAGGATTACCTGAACAGAACAGACATCATATGTGAGTTTTCATAACCTCAGTGTCTAACACAACAGAAATAGACATGCGTTACATACAGGAATCACATACACTACCAGATTCAGATTTCAGACTCAGACTTTAAGTCCTTTACAGATACAAATATAGATACAGATATTCAGAATAGATATACAGAATCCTACCCCCATCATCTAAACACCAACTCTGACCATCCCATCACACCATGTGGGGTTAAAAAACACCCACCCATCCCTACAAACCACAATGTATCATTATGACACATATTAGATAATACGTAGCCAAGCTGCCAGAATATAGGCGAAGGTCACCCAACAGTACACTTGCTCCACATATTCAAGACCCACCCCAATCACAGATTCAGAAATAATAGATACAGTAATATCATGCATAACATGCTCATATACAGAGATCATATGTATATACTTATCAGAATAAACAGACATGCATACTGTGTCCTACTCAGAGCAGAATATCAGATTATCAGTTCACATAAATTTTAGGGTTTAATTAGCCCTTATCGACCCTACGGTAGGCTCACAGTTGATCGGAACGACCTGTGCGACATTAGGGAAAATTTCAAAATTATGGGTCCACATGCCCGTGTGGCCCACACACCCAGCTTGGCCTAGCCTGTGTGGCGTACCACCACACGGCCTTGTCTTGTACACGGCCATACCTTCATTGACCACACGGCCATGTCCTGCAGACGGCCAACCACACGCCCATGTGGCGTGGATAGAAAGGGTTTTTTTTGGCTTTTGCTGAAGCTCAATTTTCTACGTTTTGAGTACACACCTGGTTCAGTTTCAATGCAAAAACACTCTCGAGACCACCTGCACCTAAAAATTGACCAATAAAACATTGCATTAGCCGCTTAAACCGATACCAAATCGAACTACCACGAAACATACACTCTTTTAAACCAAAAAAACCCTTACCTTTGAACGAAAAACTGTGATTTCATTCAACTACAACACCAATTGGAAGCCCCTAGCCTCTTAATATTCTCCTAAACACAAAATAAACCCCATTACTCAATGATTCGTTAACCCAAAATAATAACCACACTTACTAAAAACGCACAAAGAACACCAATGAACTGAAAAATCAAAATTAATTGACAAGATTTCGACAGAATTTCATAAACAAGGAAAATAAAGAATTTTCCCAATCACAAAAGAAAAGATGAGGGAAAATTTTGAAAAAAATAAAAATAAAAATAAAAGTAAAAATAAATTCTATTTTAAAATCCCACTAATATCCTAATTGCCACTAATTCACATTCAACTACCCTAGTATCCCAACTCCACCAAAATACTGACACAAAATCGGGCAAAAAATAACATCCTCGCTAGCACAGGGATTCAAACACAAGACCCCTAGCACATCAACTCCTTTACCACTCGAACCAGCAAGCTCATTTTGATATGGATTAACAGACAATTTTATATAAGCCCATTCAAAAAGGGCAAGGCTTGGATAAAAAATAACAAAAGTTATCAATGTGAGACTAGAACCCAAGAGCTCATACACACACCTAGAACACTTAACAACCGAAGAAAATAGATAATTGTGTCAGATATTTAAAAAATAAAGATAAATTATTCAGGGCGTTACAAAAACTTGATGTTAAACTAATGCAGCGAAAAAACCATTTTTCAAGTCATTTTGGAAACTTAGCTGCCTTATCAATTTGTTTTTCAAAAACAGTTCCTTTGCAACGTGGAATGACGGAAATTTGTAAATGTACATAATCACAACAAGTAATAAAGTGACAAATAAATGTCGAGTTCTTATACCCATAGGAACTATGAAAAGAATTATTTATGAATGCAATTTAAAAAACTTTGGTGAAGAAAAATATTTTGATTTGAGGAGGTGATTAAAAATAGGATTTTATCTAAGTAAAATAAAATAAAAGTTCCAATGCACGATTTCAAAAGATGATTTTAGTCAAGATGACATAATTGTGTTAGATTAATTACATTTCTTAACTTAGAAGTATTAAACTCATGTTCATGTTATTACGAATAAATTCACAGCAACTCGGTAATTTGCTAACTTATGAACATACTTTCCTACCAAAATCCATTTATCTCTTGACCATATCTCTATGTCAATTCAACTGATTAAACAAATTTTAATAAAAAAATGTGTCAATGCATATACATACTTATGAAATTAAAATAATCTCTTGTACATATCCCTATGCCAATTCAAACAATTAATTTAATCTCATAAGCCGATAAAAGATTACGTCAGGTAACATTGTATTTCTACCATGAAACAATTTAATTACAATAATCTTGCAAGTTATGCAAGGCTAATGTATCGTTAGATACCATTGCTAATTTAACCCTCAGCTACCTTAGATGATTAAACATGACTGATTAAGTATCGTGTCAATTAATTACAATTTCAATCCGTTTAAATAATTAATTTATTAGTTGCCTTACAATTGTAATGCAAGAATAACTTAGTCATGGTTTTACTTAATCAAACATCTTGCCGAGGCCTTTAACAACACAAGCACAATTTTAATAACTCAAGTAGACAAAATGCAATTAACCTAAATGAACTAAAATTAATCCATATTAATTAAATTAAATATATCAACAATACAAATATTCATAGACATGTCCATAACAACAAGAATAAAATTAAAAGGGTAAGGAACAAGAATCAAATCCATTGTTTCTTCGAAGCTTGACTAGTTTACTCCACTCCTCCTTCTCTGCTTGTTCTTGTTGAACTGAAGCTTCCACGAACACTTGAATGCTGCTCCAAATGGTGGTTGAAGGACTCTTTTTCAGGAGGTGAAATCGACAAAGAAATGGGGAAGGAAATGAAGAACAATGAATAGAGAAAAGTGAAGAATGGATGGTTTTGAGAAGTGTTTGAACTGAGCAACCCAAAGGGTATTTATAGGTTGATAAGGCTGCTAAAAATAACCAAAATTAGCAGCCAAAGACTCCCCCATGGCTGGCGTGTGTGTTTGAAGATTTCAAACATGCTATTTTTAGGTGGGGGAAATTTTGAAAGGCATGAATAGTGGAGGGGTTTGAAAGCAAATTGAAGGAGTCTTCAAGGATCATTCTGGAAGTCAAATAATCAGCCAAACAAGCTGATTTGGTCAGCATGTGAGACGATTTTGGGCTGCCCAGTGCTTGGTTGGATCGGTTTTCTCAGTTCAGCTTAACTAGGCCACTTTTCATAATTAATTAATAATAATTTATTTAACCCAAATTAAATTGGATTAAAATTAAAATTAATTATATTATGAATTAATACACATAATTTCGACCATATTAGGCTGAAAAATTAATTCACCTCGATGCTTCAAAAATCACTTCTTGGTTTTGTGCTTCTAGTAGTGTCTGCCGAGCCAATTTTCGCCCGTTGTGCAAATTTGCCGAAATTTATCAAAATTAATCAAAATTTATTATAAAATTAATTAAAATTAAAAATTTTCATAATTTAATTAAAAATAAATTATTTGATAATAATTATATATTTTTGACAAGAATTTTATCAAAACTACATGAATTTGAGTTAAAAAGGGCATGAAAAAGTATGTATATTTTCGTGTTTTCGCACCCCCAAACTTAATTCATCGCTTGTCCTGAGTAATGCACAAATTGAAAAGAATTTCTTAGAATTTTTTTTGAAAAATTCCTTCAAAACAACATTCTTCCAGAAATTTTGAATTTAGCATATTTATGCTCAAGAATAAGAATTTTAATAATTATGCTACTTAAGTATACATATGATTCAAATTAATCTCAATAACTATTATGATAGAAAAATAGACTAAATGCTTTCTCAATATAAACATGTAAATCCCTACCAATTTGATTTTTTTCCCTTATTTAAAATTAAGTTGCAATCACCAAGCTTAACTTATGCCTTCATTTGTTGAACATAGCAATTTGTCTCCACTAATGTAGGTAGCATAGAAACTTGAATCAATAGGTCTTTTAAATATGTTGTAACGTGGCTAGGCTAGGGGTAGGTAAAATATAGATAAATTTATGCTAAAAACCCTAGACTCAGCTTGAATTAGACCTTCGAAATAATTACCTTCAATACACCCACTTATTTTGCTTTCACATGCTCTTTTGTACATCTATTTCTTTCGAGTACATATGTAACACCCCAAACCCGACCTAGACGTTATGATCGAATCTGTTATGTCAAATTGAAGTGTGTTTTGAAAATCATCATTCTGTTTGAAAAGTCCGTATTATATCAAAACCCTCGTAGTGATCTTTTACAGAACTTTTAGGCATCTTTATTGTTGTTAAAAACTCAAGAAGGTTTAACAAAAGTTTAATCATTTCAGGTTGTTATTACACTTTAAAAATAATGTTTGTTGCGGAAGCTTTTTAAAATATGTTGTAATAGCATGATGTTTTGAAAAAATGTTTATCTTTTTGAAAATCTGCGTCCTACAACTAGCAGATATAAGTCAAAGTAAGTAAACCCCAAGTTAAAGTAAAAATTTAAAGAGGCATTATTACATAGCAAATACCCCAAATAAAATAGCTTAAAGATTAAAAGTTTAAAACAGTAGCAAAAGTAGTTGTGTGGCCTTTATCGAGTCCCTCGTAGCACCGACCCGCCTAAGGATTACCTGCACAGGAAGGCAGAAAGGTGAGTTTATGAAAACTCAGTGTGTAATCCCTTATTAAACAAATAATTAGCCATACAATAGGCAAATACAGTCTGGGCCTATGCCCGTTTCAGTAACAGTCCAGTAACAGTTATGGCCTTAGCCCAATACAGTATCAGTAGCAATGTGAGCCTTAGCCCATTACAGTAGCTGTAACAGAAATGCAATCAGAAGTCCTACCCATCCATCCTCTACACTCCACTCCGTCCAAACCTACACTCTATATGGGGATAAAATCGACCCACCCATCCCTACACTCTAAAATATAGTTATGCAGTAGAGCTGCCAGTACAGTACACTTCCTCCAAATATATCAAACCCACCCCCATGTGACATGTCATGTTATAATATCATACGTGTATGCAAAAATGTCATGCTCGAATACAGTCACACAAATCATAGGGGCATATCAATCATTTTACCTCATAGGGGTATAACAGTCATTTCATCAGTATGGGATCTAATTATACTTACCAACCCAACAGTAGGTCCACAGTCGTCTCGGGTGACCCGTGTAACATTAACAGTCAATCAATAAAAATGGGCCCAAAGCCCATAATCTGACCCATGTGGGTCCACACGCCTATGTAGCCCAATATGCCCAAAAATGGCCTTGGCGGTACGAACTACACAGCCTGGCCTAATAATCACCACATGTCCGTGTGGTTTACTCGTATAGGCCTACGAGCCCATAGGGCCCGCACGACCTATTTCTACCCAATGTGGCCCAGAATGGCCTAAGCCCATGAAATCACTCATGGTGGCCTCTATTGTCAAATGCCCACATTTTAAGGGTTCGGATCACCACCCGAGCAAGCCCACACTCGTATAGCGTCTATGGACATGTTTTTCGGCTTTTACTGTTTAACAGTTGTCGTAGTGAGATTACACACCTGTTGTGAAACGTGCGTCTAGCTCAACAGTTCCCCAAACCTACATTCAATCAAGATATTTCGTTAATCACTTGATACTAGCATTAATCACCCTCTTCTTTAACACTTAATCCCAAATATTAGATACTTGCCTTGGTTGAATGAGTGTGACTTAATTCGCTAATCCACTGATGAAGATTGGTTACACCCTCCTTGTCGAATGACTGCGTTACCAGCATAATCTATTAATGAATATTCCAAAAACATATAGCTTGAATAATTATATGTTGGCTTATTGAAAACCAAAATTAATGATAATGGATAGTAAGCAATCGGTCAACATCCTATAACACAAATCATGCACCAAAGATTAACAATTGCTAAATAAGGGTCACATTACCTATAATCGAGTGTAAAGAGGAATACAATTGCTCCATGATACGTGATATTCGTGACTGGTTTTAAAAATTTATAATTAATCGTTCTTGAAACTAACTATTATCACAATGAAGGCAAGTGTACTTGTCAAACAATAGTATAGCTTTAGCAAGACCGGATTGTCGAACCCAAAGGAACCAAAAGTACTAGTAATTACTTTCTTTTTATTATCTGGCCTAAAAATTAAGGGATTTGTTTATCTAAACTAATTAACTAAACTAAGGGTGCACAGGGAGAAAATTGGGGAAAAGCTTTTGGGAAAACTAGATTGATTAAGACAATACCCAAGGAAAAATCCACCTAGACTTCACTTGTTATTTAACTCTGAATCAGACGATTTATTCATTTGACTTGATCCGTAGAAATCCCTAAGTTATATTATTATCTCTCTTGAGACTAATAACGTCTAACCCTAGGTTGATTAATTGAAATCTCTTTCTAATTAACACCCTAGTATTGCATTAACTCGATCTATGGACTCCCTTATTAGGTTTCACCCTAATCTGGCAAAATCTTGTCACCCTATCTTTAGGCGTGCAATCAACTCCGCTTAATTACAACAAATTTACTTTTAGATAGGGACTTTTGCTCCTTTGAATAAGTGCATTAACTTGAATCAATATCCTAGAATATTAAAACAAGAATTAAGAACACATAATTAAGAACAAGTCAAATATTTATCATACAATTCAGATAATAATAACAAGATCCGTCTTAGGTTTCATTCCCCTTAGGTTTTTCGGGGGTTTAGTTAATAATTATGAAAGAAAACATCTCAAAAGAATAAAGATAAAAAACATAAAGAAAACCCAAACTCCTGAAGGAAATTAAAGGGAGATCTTCAGTCTTGATGATGAATCCGACTTCTGAGATGGATCAATCGGCTTTCCTTCAGAAATTCCTTGCCCCCTACTCTATGTGTCTCTTCTACTTGCCTCCTCAGGTGTTTAAATAGGCTTTAGAATGCCTAAAAGCCTTCAAAAGTAGCCTTTTCCTAATAGGACTAAACTTGGGCTCGACAGGGACACGCCCGTGTGACACGCCCGTGTACGATTTCTTCAAGACCATGCTCAAGGTTGTTAAATTGGCACAGGTGTGTGGTCTACCCATATAAGGAAATCTAGGCCGTGCTAATTTCCCACGTTGGCCCATTTTTTTCGTTTTTGGCCCTTTTCTCGCTCTTTTTGACCTCATATGATCACCTAAGTATAAACATGAAATTAGAGAATAAGGAGCATCGAATTCACCAAATCTAAGGAGAAATCATCCATAAATGTGCTAAGCATGGGATAAAAATATGTATAAATGACGGTTTATCAAATACCCCCACACTTAAGCGTTTGCTTGTCCTCAAGCAAAATCCTCAACTTACAATCAAAATAATTTCTTATCAATTTATAATCCCTATCAATAATATCTCAAAATAAAGCATAAGTAATCATACATTGAGAATTCAACTTGAAGAACATCAAAGTTTCAAACATTCCAAGTTAAGCATTTTATCACGAAAACATAGGTGTCTCCCCTCATCTAAGTGATTACCTTTGATTCAAAATATCACAAAGCTTAACATCCTCACTAAAGATTCACTCAAATCAGTCGAGGTGTTTAAGTACAATAAATGAAGCACTCATTAGTCAACATAGAAAGTTATTACCATAGGCTTGCATAAAAATCAAATCTCCACCACTATATATTAAGATGATACTTCAATCAAAAGGTCTTTAGAGGGTTGTAACGTGGCTTTGGTTAGAGGGTGTGGTCACAAGCTGAAGGTAAAGGTTAGAATCGAGATTGAATTGAAAAATTGCCTACTAGAAAAATAAATAATTATCAATTGAATACAAGTGAGCTTCTTCTCAGAAAATGGAATTAACACTTAAGCTCAAAAATGACGAATTACTACTAATATATATGTATGTATTGTATATATATAATTTTTTTTAAGAACAAGTCATAAAACATAGGCTATCTATCAAAAATAAAACATAGCTAACCAATTTATTCAAATCAAATCTCGACAAAAATAGGGATCAAATTAATTTAGGGGATTTCAACAATAATGGATTATGGGTTAATATTAAGGGTAAATCAATGAATGGGTTATTAGGCTCAAGGGGGTCCACTAAGGGTTAATTGTGAAGGTAGGCATGGAGTGAGTGGGTAAAACCTAAGTGCCTTTATCATCTTGTCATATCAAATTAAATGGTGTGGTCTTGACATGCATAATCAAGCAAGTTCTAGAATAACAAATCAAGATTGACGCACCCAAAGCAACAATAAAAGTGAGCATGAAAGAAATAATAGATGTTCTTAAAGGTTGAAGATCTCACAAAAATTATGGCTTTTTGATGTTAAACCTATGAATTTCAACTCAAGATAATACCTGAACTTGGGGAAACAACCTAAAAATTTTTAAAACTCAAAAATCAACTTATCATGTGATTCTCTAATTCCTTAAAGTTTAAACCATCAATGCATGAATCCTTATGTTTTAATTCAAGACATATCAATAAAGATCATAAATTAATCAAAATTCATTCTAATACTGATATGAGAAGATCACATGAGAATAAGATAGAATTCAGAGATTTTTCTAATAAAGATATAAATAACCTCCCCACACTTAAGATGTACATTGCCCTCAATGTACAAAGTTAGATTTATGACGATATAGATATAAGATCATAAGATAGGGAAAGAAGTGAAACTTCCTAAATGGTGGATGGACTCCTTGAATTGGAGTTATGGAGAATAATCAGCCAAGGCAATGATAAGATTGGAGGAGGATACTGTAGTGGTGGTAGAGGTTGGGTTCCACAACCATAGTGACCAACGACGAGGTTATCATGGTGGTCGGGCAGGACATGGTAGTCTTGGAGAACCTTTTCCAATAGAGTTTCAAGTTCCTAAGTGATGGTGAGCTTTGGAGCTCTTAATAACTGCGATAAAATCAAGAACTCTTTACGAAATATAAAGAGGCATAATTACTCATAATGAAATAGCCAAAACTATAAATTGTTCAATAAAAATTATAAAACCTAAAAATGAAATAGTATTAAAGGAAAATAAAATAAGAAGTACTTTAAGAAGACAAATAAAGATAAAAGTGAAAATAAAAATAATAAATAAAAAGTTTTTAAACATTGTCATCGCTAAATGGTTCACGAGGTGGTGGTGGCGATAAGATGTGAAGGTACTGACAAATCTGATGTAGAGTAGCATCAATGTGATCAAAGCGCTGAAAACACTACTGCTCAAATTGAGTAAGGCGCTCAGAGATGTCAGAGTATGAAGCTGCCGCATGAACTGGACGATGGATGGGTGGTGGCTGAGACGGTGGGTCCTCGTGCTGTGGAGGGACATCATCAATAATGTCCTCTGGGTCCTCCTCCTCGATGGACTAGACCAGGCGGTACTGGAGAGGGTCAACTCTACGTCATTGCTCGATCATCCTCATATGAAGCATGTTCGAGATGCCCTGTGGGGACATCTGGCTGATGAGGGTGAGGGAGGATGATTGTGTTGCTGTGTTGAGGAGCCTGAAGTACCGTGCTAGTCTAGTCACATAGGGGCCAATGGAAATGACTCATCTCCTATTTCACTCCGTCTAATGGCGAATGGTGAGGGCAATGAAATAGACAAGGCCGAAGACGTGACCGTTCGCCATACTCCATAAAAAAGTAGGCGTCGTGAGTGTTGACGACGCCGGTGCTCTCTCATCGCCCTGTCAGAGTGTGGGCCAAGATGGCATGTAAGTACCTCAGGGATGGGGCGAGGGCCGATGCCTTGGAGCGGCTAGGGTCATAGGTGGCCGAAGTAGGAACAAGGGCCCTCCAGCATTTAGAGGGAGACAAGTGGATGTGGCGATGGAGTGTGTCAAAATCATCGTCGTCCATGAACTCCTCCGTATAGAGCCTCAAAGCGACACTGAACTCAGGTACGCTCAACTGGTGGACTAAACTGTCAATACGAAACTGGACTGTTCTAGGGTCATCGAAATCTGTCATAACTGCTTGGAGGTGGAAGGTCGAACAGAGTTCGAGTGTGAGCTCGAGGTACGTCAGCTCGACGATCTGAAAGAATAGCCCCTACGGGTCAGTCGCTAGGAGGGCTCGGACCGCATTAGCTAGTTGGATTTGTTCAAGTGCGGCCCAGTCAATGCAATGGCCTACACCTAGAGGTCGGGCTCATAGTATTTCAAAAAAGTTCCTCCTGTGGTCCCGATGGAAATTGGAGGAATGGGTGCCTGATTTTAGCTGTAGGACTCGAGGATGACGTTGCTCATTTCCTCTTCTTCGAGGCGGGTACAGCAATTTTCTTGTCGCGTGGATTTGACATAGTATCTGCAATGAAAACATGAAGTTATAGGAATAATCCACATGAATGGAAAAATATGCAAGTATGTTAAAACTAAATACCAATATTTCATGGGAGTTTCCTGACTAAAGCGAAAATCTACTGAAAAACAACCAAGTTGTAACGCCCTAAAAATCCTGAAATCTTGAAAATTTTTTTCCTATTTGTGCTTAGCAATACCGGTTAAGTGTTAATTATGCGATAGTAGGTCTTGGTCATGGTTTGAGTTCGAATCTAGGGGCAGAAGAAATTATAGTTTAATAATTAAAAGGACCTTGTTGGCAAGTAGTTGGGCTTTTAAATAAACATAAGGGAAAATGTCATCAAAAAGCCTTATGGAAGGGTGGCTAAGTGACACCACTTAGAGTGTAGGGAGGTGGTGTTAGTAGCCAGCAAGGAGATCCAAGTTTCGAATCCTATCTTGATGTTTTTAGAAGTTTAATTTTGGCCTTCTTGAAGGTTGGAAGTGGCATGAAGATGGACTCCAAGGGGAGTGTTAAGAAGAGAAAATTAAGGAAAAGATCAAGGGGTTATCAGGGAGAAAAACGAGGAGATAAGAAGGGGGAAGGGATGGAGCCGAATGGGGAGTTGAGGGCCAGGCAATTTGGCTATAGGGGCTATAAATAAGTGCCGAATGTAGGGTTGCTAGGGTAATGCCCAATTTTCTTCACCTTATTACTGAAAAACCTTTTCCCTAAAAGTCGAAAACCCTATTGTTTTACACTCTTTTCTTTGTCTGATTTCTATTCTTTCTCTACACAATTTCCTTTGTTTCGTTTAGCTGATTCCTTCTTCTACTCTTCTTCTTTAATCTATACCAAATAAACCTTATTCACCATACTAAGTTTAAAAGCCGAAAAGCCGAATCTTCTAAGGGCCAAATACTCTTCGACCGAATCTAGTGTAAGTGTTTATTCTTGCAGTCAGTTTTTCTAGGAATCTATTACACTATTCTTTCCTCATTCTTTCTAATCAACTGTGGTAGGGAATTAGTATCAGATCTCGAATCTTAGCTCTCTGCCGAAATTTCTCTTTAGGTGTTTGCGGTTTTGGTAAGTATTCCTCTCCCATTGGCTGAGATGGCCGAATGTTCATAGTTAAGGTAAGGGGACTTGTCTTGGATATGAGTCACCTATTATTCTAGTTTTAATAGTTAAGATTGGTGCAGATCTAGGAGTTGACCGTGGTTACTGATTTAAGAAGGGGCTATTATACTTATCGCGCAAGGTAAGGGTAAGGTGAGGTTTCGATTTTAGTAAAGATATGTATTAAGCATGCGGTTAATTAAAGGGTGATATCATTTGTAGGTTGGAGACTAAGGGAATTGTAGCATTCTTGCTTACCAGGTGTGCGGCACACCGAGTCTCCGATGTCGAACCAAGTAAGTATACTTATTCTTAAGTTTGTTTAAATTATTATATAGTAGATAGTTAGAGGGCTACTTTAGATGATTTTGTTAGAATGGAACCAAAGCCCGCAGGAACTTGAAACTGTAGAGGATTTTCGAAAACAATCTTCTTTTTAAATATTTTCATAAAACATTGGTTCAATTATTAAACAAACTAAAACTTCATAAAAACTTTTCATCCAGAAAATATGTGAATTGACGATGAGTGCTAGAAGAGGTGCAAAAGGCCGTGGCCGAGGCTGCGGAAGTGTTAGGGTTGAATCGTCGGCATCAGGCCATATTGCCGATGTTGGAGTAGAAGAGGCTCCGGCCTCACCCGTAGCTGGGACTGGGCCGTACGATTGGGCCACGGGAGAAGATGCATTGTCACAGGTAATGCTAAGGATTTTGGAGAGGGTTGATGGGCCCAATAATCGTACAGGAAATTGGGGGTCCATTCCGGAGCGACTTCGATCAAATGGGGCTAAGAGTTTTATGGGCATGGCTGGTGTGGCTCCTAACGTGGGTGAATATTGGTTGGAGGCCACGAAAAGGATAATGGAGGACCTGGACTATTAACCAGAACAAAAGTTAAAAGGAGCCGTGTCACTACTTAGGGAAGAAGCCTACCAGTGGTGCCTAACGATGAAAGATGGCACCCAACCGGAGCGGGTAACTTGGGAGTTTTTCAAAGCTACATTCCAAGGGAAGTATGTGGGTGCAAGCTATGTGGATGCTAGAAGGAAGGAGTTCCTAAACTTGACCCAAGGAAACAAATCATTGGCAGAGTATGAGGCGGAGTTTCTACACCTTAGTTGGTATGCCAGAGTAATGGTGGCAAGGGATTATGAGCGTTGTGTTAGGTTTAAGAACAAACTGAGAGATAGCCTTAGGGTATTAGAGCTCCACAAAGAGAGAGAATTTTCGTGGAATTAGAGGAGAAAGCAAAGATAGCGAAGGAGGTAAAGTGCACTGAGCGCTTAAATCGAGAGAAAGAAAGGGGTAAGAATAAGAGGGAGGTTGAGACCTCGGTTGTTGGACAAAGGCCTAAGGCTATGTTGGAACGCTGGTATCCCCATGGCACAGTGGAAAAATATATATATACATTTCAGTGATCCAAACCATGGATCCATGTGCGAGGAATGAATCGGGTTGAAAATGTTTCGAAATTACCAAAATTTCGATCTGAGTAGACAGTGAAGCCTCGACAATGAGAATACTATTTTGATTTCAAATCCAAGCGTAATTCTTATGATCCCGACCTCTACGCAATCCACCCAGTTGACAAAGAATGGAAGAAATCCCCAAAAACTATTTTTAGAGATATTTTGCTTGATGGCTGCTAGACCTAATAGCAAAGCTTCGGGTTTTTATATATATATTCACTTTTTAGGGTTTTTCTCCCTTTCTAAATATAACTCCCTTTATAATTGGTATGTATATGTCGAATTAAATTTTAATTCGAACATAATAATCATAATTAAAATAAATAAATATAATAATGTTTTAACCAAAAATTATAATTACATTAATTATAATAAAGATTTCGGTAAACTATATTTATTTAAATTTATATACGAACCAAATTCATATATTAATAGAATTATGTTCTCCTTATGTGTACAACATCCTTGTACATATAATATGTTCGATATGTGATTGCCCAATTAAATTAATTCTATAATTAATTTCATTCATGTGACAACCAAACACAATACCAACTATGTTTTATTCCATTCATTTCAACCATAAGGTATGACCCTGTAAGTTTTTGTAACGTTAGCAGTAATACTAGAATGATTCTAATGTTACAAACAATGAGGGCGTCTAGCAGTGCATCATTGCTACCTAAGTTATAAGAAGTCATGATTCGACATAACCTTTTGTGATTAATCTTTTATGCATTAATCCTTAAGTCCTTTATCTCTGGAATGGACACAAGTCAGGGAATAGTTACAATTGCATAGTCCATCCCATGTTTCTTAATACCTTGAGTAGACTATGATACACAAATAAGTATGACATCTCATATAAACTTATTTGAGCATGGCCATGCATTGCTAGTCTCACTCAATCAAGTGGCCTAACATATTACTCCTATTATGTAGGAGGAACTTATCCTATATTAATCAACCATATCCCTCTACATAGATTGTGGTATATCCAATATCAGCCTTTATAAATCAACCAGTTATGGTGTACGTTTGACTGTATCAAAATATACAACTCACGATGTTGGGATAATGATGATCTCAAGTCTGAGGATCATATACATATTAATCACTATGAGTAATGTTGTGACAATTACATAATAATCCAAGAAACATACTCATAATAGGTCATTCCAATATGTTGTTCTCTAACACACATATTCATGCATTGATTCTAAAACTCCATATCAATAACAACTCTTTATCATCAATCAGCTACATGTTAGTCTTAATGCATTATTGTTGTCCTAGTCAACAATAATACTTGACTAAGGACCTTTTAAGAATAATCATATTATTCTCAGGACATTATTATAAAACAATTTATTTATACACACAGAAAAGAAACTAAATAATAATGGCAACGCCTTATATTATTAAACATGGTAAATAAAGTATGTTATTACAACCATCTCATGATTGATGTTTGGGCATACTCTTACAGGCTAGGGCCAGGAATAACGGGCCAGTTAGAGCAAGGCCCCCTGCTGCTAATCTAGGGGAGCCACCTTGTGCTGATTGTGGGAGAAGCCACAGAGGTGAGTGTTCGAAGATGATGGGAGCTTGTTTTGCTTGTGGGTCTATGGAGAATAGGATCAAGCATTGCCCTTGAATGCTAGGTCGAGAGCTAGTAGTGGGCCACAATGGTGCTCAGCTACCAAGGGGTCGTGGACAAGCCAGGGGCAGTAACGGAAATGGACGAGGACATTGACCACCAAGCGGAAATGCATGCCATGCTGAGGTGAGACAGCCAGTTTTGGTTTATGCTGCCTGTCACTGAGAAGACGGGGATGCCCCAGATGTGATAACGGATATGTTCTTTATATATGAGTTACCTTACATAGCATTGATTGATATTGGATCGACGCATTCATATGTTGCATGCAATACGACTGAATCTTTGGGTGATATGTTTGAAATTACTACGAATGAGTTGACTATGATAAGTCTGTTCGGGCAGTCAGTAGAAGTGAATAAGTTATTTAGGGAGGTACCCTTAGTAGTCCAAGGGGTTACCTTTTTAGCGGATTTGATGGAGTTGCCGTTTAGTGAGTTTGACTTAATCTTGGGTATAGATTGGCTGGTGAAATACTGAGCCACCTTAGATTGCGCTGCAAAGTGAATGGTGTTGAGAACGGCGGAGGATAAGAAGGTGGTGGTGATTAGTAAACGCCGGAACTATCTGTCGAATGTGATTTCGGTGTTAAGGGCTGAGAAGTTAGTACGAAAGGGATGCGAAGCCTTTTTGGCTTATATTAGTACTACGGAGGCGAAGAGCCCTACTGTTAAGGAGTTCAGAACAGTTAGGGAATTTCTGGATGTTTTTCCCAATGAGCTGCCTGGGTTGCCACCTAGCAGAGAAGTGGAATTTGGAATTGAGTTGTTACCTGGGACGGCTCTGGTATCTATCGCTTGTTATTGGATGGCACCAAAGGAGTTGGTGGAACTCAAGGCACAGATTCAGAAATAGTTGGATCGAGGATTCATACAACCAAGTGTGTCTCCATGGGGAGCAGCAGTGTTATTCGTGAAGAAGAAGGATGGAACCTTGCGAATTTGCATCGACTATTGACAATTAAACAAGTTAACTATTAAAAACAAGTACCCTCTGCTGAGAATTGATGATATTTTTTATTAGTTTAGGGGAGCGTCCGTTTTCTCGAAGATTGATCTACAGTCGGGGTATCACCAATTAAGGGTTAAGGAGGCAGCTATTCATAAGACCACTTTCAAAACTCGTTATGGGCACTACGAGTTATTGGTGATGCCATCAGAGCTAACAAACACAGCTGCCGCTTTTATGGATCTCATGAATCGGGTTTCACAACCGTATGTGGACCGATTCGTGGTAGTTTTTATAGATGACATTTTGGTGTACTGAAAAGATGAGGATGAGCATGATGCACACTTAAGGATTGTGTTGTAGACTTTGAGGGAAAAGCAGTTGTATGCCAAATTCAGTAAGTGTGAATTTTGGCTAAGGGAGGTTCCTTTTTTAGGAAAAGTGGTGTCAGCTGAGGGGATTAAGGCGGATCCCCAAAAAATCGAGGAAGTGTTAGAATGGGAAACAACCAAGTCGGTGTCAGAAATTTGATGTTTTTTGGGCTTGGCAGGATACTATAGGTGGTTTGTTGAGGGCTTTTCAGTAATTGTTTCACCCTTAACTAAATTGTTTAGGAAGGGGGTACAGTTTGTTTAGACGGACAAGCAGCAAGAGAGTTTTGGAAAACTCAAGAAAGTTTTAACTGAGGCCCTTGTGTTGATTTAGCCAGTGCCTGGGAAGAAGTTTACGGTTTATAGTGATACATCGCATGTGGGCTTAAAATGTGTACTGATGCAAGAAGGAAAGGTGGTTGCTTATTCGTCACGGTAACTTAAGACTCACGAGGTGAATTACCCAACCCATGATTTGGAGCTAGCTTCGGTGGTGTTCGTGCTTAAAATATGGAGGCGTTACTTATAAGGGGAGAAGTATGTAATTTATTCGGACCACAAGAGTTTGAAGTACCTCCTTACCCAAAAGAACCTAAACCTTAGGCAGCGTAGCTGCGCAGAATTATTGAAGGACTATGATTGTATGATTGAATGCCACCCTGGCAAAGTGAATGTGGTAGCCGACGCATTTAGTCGTAGAACTAAGTCAGACTTGAGAGCTATGCTCGCCCGTTTAAGCTTGTTGGGTAATGGTAGCTTGTCAGCTGAGCTTCAAGTAAAGCCGATGTGGGTTGAGCAGATAAGGAGTAAGCAATTAGTGGATGAGACTTTGAGTGCTCATTTTAAACAAGTGGAGAGTGGGGAGACATTAGACTTTGGGATAAATAGTGAAGGAGTATTGTGTTTCCAGGGGAGAATGTGTATACCAAAGGATGATGATCTAAGGCATCCCATTATACGGGAAGCACATAGTAGTCTCTGCACAATGCATCCTGACAAAAACAAGATGTATCAGAATTTGCGTGAGCTTTATTGGTGGCCTAGACTTAAGCGCGAGGTTATGGAGTTCGTAAGCAAATGTTTAGTTTGTCAAAAAGTGAAAGTGGAACATCAGTTGCCTTCAAGGTTACTTTAGCCAGTGAAGATTCGTGGGAAAGGATCACTATGGACTTTATTGGTGGGCTACCCTTGACGCCTACTAGGAAAGACTCGATATGGGGTATAGTGGATCGATTAACCAAGTCTGCCCATTTTATACCGGTTTGGACCGACTACTTGTTGCAAAAGCGAGCTAGGCTGTATGTCGCGGAGATTGTTAATTACATGGAGTGCCAGTATCCATAATATCTGACAGGTACGTAAGTTTCACTTCACGATTCTGGAAGAAGCAGCATGAGGCTTTGGGTACTAGGTTGAACTTCAGTATGAATTTCCACCCTCAAACTGATGAACAGTTGAAAAGGGTGATCCAAGTATTGGAAGATATGTTGAAGGGATGTATGATTGAGTTTCGAGGTAGCTAGGTGGACTATTTGCCATTGGTCGAATTCGCGTACAATAATAGCTATCAAGCAAGTATTGGGATAGCTTTGTATGAGGCACTGTGTGGGTGAAGGTGTCAAACTCTAACATGTTGGACGGAGTTGGGTGAACGAAGGGTTTCGGGCCCTAAGTTAGTAGCCGATACTGAGGTTAAGGAGAAATTGATCGGAGATCGGTGGGAAGAGGCCTCGGATAGGCAGAAGTCGTATGCTAACCTTAAGCATCGAGAAATAGAGTTTGCAATGGGGGACTTAGTTTTTCTTTAGGTCTCTCCTTGGAAGAAGGTATTAAGGTTTGGACGGAAGGGTAAGCTAAGCCCAAGGTTCATTGGGCCATATCCGGTTATAAGGCAGATTGGGCCAGTTGCGTATCAGCTAGATTACCTCCTGAACTGAACCAGATCCACGACGTGTTCCATGTTTCCTTGCTAAGACGGTATCACTTAGATCCTTCACATGTCGTGGCAATTGAGGAAATCGAGGTCAGGCCAGACCTAACTTTCGAGGAAGAGCCCATACAAATAATTTGTCGAGATGTCAAAGAACTGAGAAGGAAGTCCGTTCTATTAGTCAAAGTGCTTTGGCAGAATCACAAGGCTGAGGAGGCTACTTGGGATCCCGAGGAAGTGATGCGGCGTCAATATCCTCAACTGTTTGAACCAGGTAAAATTTCAAGGACGAAATTTCTTTTAGGGGTAGAGTTGTAACGCCCCAAAAATCTCGAAATCCAAAAATCCTGAAATATTGAATTTTTTTTCTTTTTGTGCTTAGCTGTTCTGGTTAAGTGTTAATTACGCGATAGTAGGTCTTGGTCAAGGTTTGAGTTCGAATCTAGGGGTAGAAGAAATTATAGTTTAATAATTAAAAGGACCTTGTTGGCAAGTAGTTGGGCTTTTAAATAAAGATAAGGGAAAATGACATAAAAAAGCATTATGGAAGAGTGGCTAAGTGACGCCACTTAGAGTGTAGGGAGGTGACGTTAGTAGCTAGCAACGAGATCCAAGGTTCAAATCCTAGCTTAGTGTTTTTATAAGTTTAATTTTGGCCTTCTAGAAGGTTGGAAGTTGCGTGAAGATGAACTCAAATGGGAGTGTTCAGAAGAGAACATTAAGGAAAAGATTAAGGGGTTATCAGGGAGAAAACGAGGAGATAAGAATGGGGAAGTAATGGAGATGAATAGGGAGTTGAGGGCCAGAAATTCGGCTATAGGGGCTATAAATAAGTGTCGAATGCAGTGTTGCTACGCTAATGCCAAATTTCCTTCAGCCTGTTACCTGAAAACCTTTTCCCTAAAAGTCGAAAACCTTGTTGTTTTACTCTCTTTTCTTTGTACCGATTTGTATTCTTTCTCTACACAATTTCCATTGTTTCGCTTAGCTGATTCCTTTTTCTACTCTTCTTCTTTAATCTGTACCAAATAAACCTTATTCACCATACTAAGTTTAAAAGCCAAAAAGTCGAATCTTTCAAGGGCCAAATACTCTTTGAACGAATCTAGTGTAAGTGTTTGTTCTTCCAATCAGTTTTTCTAAGAATCTATTATGTTGTTCTTTCCTCATTCTTTCTAATCAACTGTGGTTGGGAATTAGTATCGGATCTCAAATCTTAGTTCTCTGTCAAAATTGCTCTTTAAGTGTTTGCGGTTTTGATAAATATTCCTCTCCCATTGGCTAAGGTGGCCGAATGTTCATAGTTAAGGTAAGAGGACTTGTGTTGGATACGAGTCACCTATTATTCTAGTTTTAATAGTTAAGATTGGTGTAGATCTAGGAGTTGACCGTGGTTAGTGATTTAAGAAGGGGCTGTTATACTTATCGCGCAAGGTAAGGGTAAGGTGAGGTTTCGGTTTTAGTAAAGATATGTATTAAGCATGCGATTAATTGAAGGGTGATATCGTTTATAGATTGGTGACTAAGGGAACCGCAACACGCTTGCTTACCAGATGTGTACATACACTGCACACACAAGTAGATCGGTGAAAGCCTAAATGCCAAAAAGCCAAAAGTTTGGCTGCGGTAGTCGTTCTAGTCCGCGAACACTCATGAGGAGGAAACCGATAGGTTTTCTGAGGCCTATTTGTGATTCCATGGACTTGGGCTGTGGTCTAGCCAACCGGGCCAGAATAGGCTTAATGGGCCCGATGGGCCGTTGGGCCCATAATAGGTAAAATTTGATAATTGATGCTATGTGATAGAAAATTTGTATGGGAGCATGAATATAAGGTGATTTGGGCCTAACGGGTCATATAAAGATGATTTGGGCCTAATGGGCCATATGAATATGAATTCAGCCTGATGGTCCATATGAATGTGAATTTAGCCTGATGGGCCATATAAATGAAACTGGGCCAAGTGGGCTATATGCATGTATGTAGGGGTTTTGGGCCTAGTATATGATAACTACATAAACCTTAATTAATGTATTGCGACTGTGGACAAGTCATAGGGTTAAGGAGTGGCAACGGGTATATGCATGTCCAGGATTAGATATAAGGAGAGCTCGGTACTTAAGCGGTCTGAATGACTCACCTCTTCTTCTGTGGAATCCTACCTGGTCCATAGTATTTGTTCATCTTAGCCTACGGGGTCTGTTAACGGGCCAAGGTCAGTAAAAATCGTAATAAATGGAAAATTACCAAAATGCCTCTAAGGGCGAAAATGATCGAAATACCCCTAGGTGTTGAACGTAAGTTTTATGGATACACATATCTGCTGCATACATATGATATTCTGCTTAGGTTGCATATGGGTTGGGAATTATGGAACGGAGGAAGTATATGAGGATCGCATGGTTGCTTGACAATCATGGATCCGCCGATGGCTTTTAAGCCCAATATGTAAATGAAGGTAGCTCCGCGACTGGGCTACCATTGATGTATCAGTTGGGTGGGTTGATATTTATATCCCCACATGATGTGACGGGGGACGGAGCTGGTGTGTAGCGGATGGATTATTGGGATGGGATTGCATTGCATGTTTGATGTATGATAATTTTTGAATTCTCGTTTTTCGTTAATGGTTGTACACACTGAGTTTGCGAAAACTCACCCCCTATTTTATTTTATTTTCAGGTGATGCTCAGTAAGAGGTTCGATGTTTGAAGTGTAACACCCCGAACCCGAGACCGTCGCCGGAGTCGAACACGAGGTGTTAACAGACTTCAAACCACTTATTTGACATTTCCCAGACAAGCTGCCAATCTGCGTACTAGTCGCTTTAAAAATCATATCTTGAGTTCTGAAACTCGAAATCCAGTTTCGTAAATTTTCCCTGAAACTAGACTCATATACCTATATGGTAGAATTTTTGTAGAATTTTTGGTTGGGCCAATTAGTACAGTTTATTAGTCAAAGTCTTCCATGTTACAGGGATCGACTACACTGACCTTTGTGCATTACGACTTTGATATCTCCCTGCACAGAGTTTCAATACTGATTTAGTTTGTTTCTATAGAAACTAGACTCAGAGAGGAATCTGTACGTATATGGCATGACTCCTAATTATCTCTGGTTAATTTATAATGAATTTCCAAAGTCGGAACAGGGAATCCAGAAACCGTTCTGGCCCTGTCTCATGAGAACCTGAATATCTCTTAACATACTGTCCATATGATCGTTTCGTTACTTCTATATGAAAATAGACTCATCGAGATTCGATTACATAATTTATTCATCAATTAATTCGACTCCTACTATTTTTAGTGATTTTTCAATCTCACGTCACTGCTGCTGCCAGCATCTGTTACGAAAGCAACTATGCCCATTTCGTGATTTCTCCTTGATCTAACTAGTAATTCATCATACATATCACAAATTACGATCATGACTAGCCATGCCAAAGGCCAATCATTGTCAAACATCTCCCTACTACACTATTGCCATATCATGAATTTTAACACCAAAAATAATCAACCATGACATATGGCATAAAAAAAGGGTCGAATTACCAAGGCTTACGACCTAACGTTATAAACCAAACCCAACCGACATTTATGCCATTTTCGCATGGCTAAAAGTTTACATCCCAAAGTTCAAACACAACATAATAGCCTATACATGCCGAAATGTTCTCCTAAGCTGACTAAGAAGAAAGTACCAAAACTTGCTAGCCGGTGTGATGACTTCGATGACGGCCCGATCATGCAAAAAGAGACAAGTCCAAGAAACCTAAAATAGGTGACAAGGAAACACCGAGTGAGTATATAACTCAGTAAGTCATAAGCAATGCACTACCATCCATTAATAACATTATCACAAGAGGAAGCAAAATGGAACGAGGCTAGTTACTCCATCCATACCGAACCATACCATAGTTCCTCAAACCTATCGGTTCAATCTCATACCAAGTCATGCATTCACATTCCATATACTAATCAATAGGATATTCGAGGCATTTTCATACATCATTTTATTTTCGTTACAATCATACAACTAAACGACCTTTCACCTATTCCACGATAAATCTTATGTACATGACTTCAATTATAATTGTCACATAGGTTCAAACTCACCAAGCTCAACTTCAAATATAAGCATAACGCCTATTAGTCACGAACTCAAGGTACTTACCCGATCCGCTGTCCGTGATCAACTCAATAATGTCACACACTTAGTGTCCATAGTGATTCAAAAGTATATATTAAGTCCGCACACTCAGTGCTATGTAATCAAACTCGCACACTTAGTGCTATATAATCAAACTCGCACACTTAGTGCTATATAATCAAACTCGCACACTTAGTGCTGTACAATTTAAACCCGCACACTTAGCGCCAATCTCATGATCGTAAATGTTTATACCCGCACACTTAGTGCCGAGATCAACAACTCAATACATCTCACTTCTTTTCTTCTCATTCGACACTTTCATCACCACATACATACATGTATATATATATATTTATCATTCCATTCAGCATCATTACATAGACGTTATGCCCATTTAAATTAATACAAACTATATGCTTAATGACTTACTTTGTGTTGGGTAAGACGGTTCCAACTCGGCTACTCGATGATCTTTTCTTTGCCTTTGCTTGATTCTCCTCCTTTAACTCCTTGAGCTTAATCAATAAATCAACTAGTTTAACCGCCTTGCTAAATATTTACAATCCAATTACACATGCATATGTATGTTAGTATATTCGGCAATCACTCTTACTAATCACCCATTTAGTCGATTGTAGGGAATTAAATATAATGTGTCTAGGATGTACTCTACATGGCCGAATATACCATGTTAGTTTTTTTAACATTTCCTATGTAATTACATATAGATTTTCACACTTTAAGTTTCACACATTTCACCTTTTAATGCCTATTGCTCATCCCTTTGATCTTAACCTAAATGACAACTCCCTCTCCCCATATCTCAACCGAATTATCCATAACATCAAGACTAAAATTTTGCACCTTGAACTTCATACATTTATAAAAACTTCCATAACTCATTCGGCTTTAACAATTACCCATTTCTCATAAAAGAAATTAACAAATAAAATGAACATTCCATTAACCCATATGGCCGAATGTACCAAGCATTACTTAACTAAAATTCCACAAATTTCAACCTCATAATAATCTCTACTTATTCAATACAACATGAAACAACCTCTACTCCTAACCTCTTGATATACGGCTTAATGCCCAAACCACCATAAAAGTTTGTTTTTTCATGACATTGCCGAAATGCATTTCAACAATTAGCTCAACATACAAAGGAAGTTAAAACCAACATTTCAAAACTCACCTCCCACTAGAAAAAGGGTTGCCGAATTGCCTTAATGAAAACTTCCCTATTTCTTTCCTTTTTGTTTCGGTTTTGGCAAGATGGAGAAGAAGATGAACACACTCTTTCTCTTTTTTTTTGTCTAGTTACGGCAAATGGGGGGGGATGGATGAGACAACTTTGTTTTCATCACCCCTCCCTTTTCATTACTTAATTACTAACCCTTTTATTTATTCTTTCTAACATAACACACTAAGCCAACATGTTCCCAACATGTTTCCACCCATAGCATGGCCAGCCACTAGCTCAAATTTTGGGTAATTTGACATGCAAACCCATCATTTTCATAACATGCATTAATAGGCCACTTCACATTTGCCTAGCACATTTCTAAATTTTCTCACATAAGTCCTATTTAATAAAATTCACTTACAATTAACAAAATTCAAGCATGAAATTTTCACACATGCATATATATACATATAATAAGCATCAAATATGATGGCTAATTATTAGTATGACTCGGTTTTGTGGTCCCGAAACCACTTCCCGACTAGGGTCAATTTTGGGCTGTCACATGAAGGGACTCTGGGTGGCAAGCTAGCAAGACAATTTGGACTTGTTTTTTTCATTTTAAAGCATATAAGTCTCTGATTATTAAGTGATTACATACTGGATTGTAATAAGGCCTTCCATTTTGTTATTATTTGGATTATTATTTTTATGTGATGTAATTATAAGAAGTTGAACATGGTTTCTTAAACTATAGTACGTCTTTTCTACGTTTTCGCAACTAAATTTCTAAAGTGATTTATTTTCATCAAATCATATGTTTTGAACAAGTGATTGAAAGGAGTTTTTTTTTTTGATAATTAAGATTTTCTTTTATTTTAAGAAGGGTTTTCGATGAAAACATGGTTTTCACTAAACACTTCAATGTGACACGCCGAATCCGGCCATAACGCCTGGGCCGTGATTGAGGTGTTACATTTACCAGTATCAGAGCTCGGTTGCAAAGCTCGAGCTGTGAAGTGGGCCTTATTATTATTTGGTTTCTTTTTTCTACTTTTTACTTGGATTTGAAAAATATTTTGAATCATAATCTTGCTGTGCGGCACACCGAGTCTCCAACGTCGAACCAAGTATACTTATTCTTAAGTTTGTTTAAATTGTTATACAGTAGATAGTTAGAGGGCTACTTTAGATGATTTTGTTAGAATGGAACCAAAGCCCGTAGGAACTTGAAACTGTAGAGGATTTTCAAATATAATCTTCTTTTTAAATATTTTCATAAAAATCGGTTTAATTATTAAACTAACTAAAACTTCATAAAAAATTTTAATCCAAAAAATACGTGAATCGACAATGAGTGCTAGAAGAGGTGCAAGAGGCCGTGGCCGAGGCCGCAGAATGTTAGGACTGAATCATCGGCCTCGGGCCATATGCTCGATATTGGAGTAAAAGAGGCTCCAGCCTCACCCGTAGCTGGGACTGGGCTGTATGACCGGGTCGCGGGAGAAGATACGTTGTCGCAGGTAATGCTAAGGATTTTGGAGAGGGTCGCTGGGCCCAATAATCGCACAGGAAATCGGGGGTCCATTCCAGAGCGACTTCGATCAAATGGGGCTGAGATTTTTAAGGGCTTGGCTGGTGTGGCTTCTAACGTGGCTGAATATTGGTTGGAGGCCACGAAAGGGATAATGAAGGAGCTGGACTGTTCACCAGAACAAAATTTAAAAGGAGTCGGGTCACTACTTAGGGAAGAAGCCTACCAATGGTGGTTGACGGTGAATGAGGGCACCCAACCGAAGCGGGGTACATGGGAGTTTATCAAAGCTACATTCCACGGGAAGTATGTGGTGGAAGCTATGTAGATGCTAGAAGGCAGGAGTTCCTAAACTTGACCCAAGGAAACAAATCGGTGGCAGAGTATGAGGCAGAGTTTCTATGCCTTAGTAGGTATGCAAATGTAATGGTGGCAACGGACTATGAGCGTTGCGCTAGGTTTGAGGACAGACTGAGAGATAACCTTAGGGTATTGATAGCTCCACAGAGGGAGCGAGTTTTCTCAGAATTGGTGGAGAAAGCAAAGATATCGGAGGACGTAAAGCGCACTGAGCGCTTAAATCAAAAGAAAGAAAGAGGTAAGAATAAGAGGGAGGCTGAGACCCCGATTATTGGACAGAAGCCTAGGGCTAGGGCCAGGAATAATGGGCCAGTTAGAGCAAGGCCCCCCTGCTGCTAATCCAGGGGTACCACCTTGTGCTGATTGTGGGAGAAGCCACAAAGACTAGTGTTGGAAGGGGATGGGAGCTTGTTTCGCTTGTGGGTCTATGGAGCATAGGATCAAGGGTTGCCCCCGAATGCTAGGTCGAGAGACAGTAGTGGGCCAAGGTGGTGCTCAGCCACCAAGGGGTGGTCAGCTGCCACCAAGGGGTCGTGGGTAGGCCAGTGGTGGTAACAGTAATGGATGAAGACGTGGAGCACTATGCAGAAATATAGGCCATGCTGAGGCGAGATAGCTTGCTTTGGTTTATGCTGCTCGTCGCCGAGAAGATGAAGATGCCCCAGATGTTATAACGGGTATTTTCTTTATATATGAGTTACCTTACACAGCATTGATTGATATTGGATTGACGCATTCATATGTTGCATGCAATATGACTAAATCTTTGGGTGATATGTTTGAAATTTCTGTGAATGAGTTGACTGTGATAAGTCCGTTAAGGCAGTCAGTAGGAGTGACTAAGTTGTTTAGGGAGGTACCCTTGGTAGTCCAAGGGGTTACCTTTTTAGCGAATTTGATCGAGCTGTCGTTTAGCGAATTTGACTTAATCTTTGGGTATGGATTGGCTGGTGAAGCACCGAGCCACCTTGGATTGCACTGCAAAGCGAATGGTGTTAAGAACGGCAAAGGATAAGAAGGTGGTGGTGATTGGTGAACGCCAGAACTATCTGTCAAATGTGATTTCGACGTTAAGGGCAAAGAAGTTAGTATGAGAGGGATGCAAAGCCTTTTTGGCTTGTATTAGCACTACGGAGGTGAAGAGCCCTACTGTTAAGGAGTTCAAAACAGTTAGGGAATTTTTGGATTTTTTCCCAAGGAGCTGCCTGGGTTGCCACCAAGTAGAGAAGTGGAATTTGGAATCGAGTTGTTACCAGGGACGGCTCCGGTGTCTATCGCTCCTTATCAGATGGCACCAAAGGAGTTGGTGGAACTCAAGGCACAGATTCAAGAATAGTTGGATCGAGGATTCATACTGTGACAGCCCTAAAGTGACCCTAGTAGGAATGCGGTTTCGGGACCGCTAAACCGAGTCACCAAATTGTTTGAATATGATATTTATTGTCTAAAATAAATGTGTGAAAATTTTAAGCTTCTATTTAGTAAGTTGCATGTGAATTTAGTCAATAGGACTTATGTGTGACATTTTTGAAATGTGATAGATCAAAACATAAGGACCTATTAGTGCATGTTGAAAAAGGGGGGGACTTGCATGTCAATTTTCCCCCCATCTAGTAGTGGCCGGCCATGACATTAGGATGGACAAAGGGTGATGGGCAAAACATGTCATAGACATGTTGTGTTGGTGCATCATGGGAGGAAACAATAAAATAATGAGCATGGTAATTAAATAATGAAAGGGAGGAGTGATGAAAAAAAATGGTCTCATCCATGCCCCCCCTTTGCCGTGAATGGAATAAAGAAAACAAAGAAAAAAAAATGTGTGTTCATCCTTGAACATCCTTGACCGAAATTCAAAAGGAAAGAAAGGAGGAAATGTTGAAGAGGTTCGGCCATGCATGTAACTAGGCTAAGGTATGTTTGAGGTTGCTCCATGAGATTCATGTATATTTTAGTAGTTAGCTTGAGTTCTAACTAGCCCATGGTTCAAATCTTTACTATGTCGTGGAGATGATATTCGGCTAAGGTGGATTTGTGTTGATATCATTTGCATGCTAAAAGTGAAGCTTTGTAATGGTGCATGTGATGGTGGATTGATGATTCTGGAATCTTCTTTTTAGCATTTTTGAGTGAGACATTAAGTTCTTTGTTTAACCATGACCAAAAATTGAAATGGTATGGTGTTGTGATGCATTCGGCCATGGTAGGAAGTAGAAGGGAAAAATATGGTTGTTGTTAGATGAAGTAGAGTCTAACGAATGAGCACATATGTGCATTAGTTGCTAGATGGAGAAGAATCGGCTAGCAAGTTGTGTGCTAAGGCCGAATATAATTTTTGTATATTAATGAGTAATGCATGTGTTAAATTGATGGAAAGGGAGAGGATGCTTTACTAGTGTATATATGTGTGTATTAGCCAAGTTTTGAACTTGAAACAAAATGGTGTTTAGTCAATACAAGTGACCATACTTGTAGAATGTATTAAGTGTTGCAATCGGCCCCAACATAGACATGTATGTTCGGCCACATGAATAAGTACATAAGTTATGTGTATGTTCGGCCATAGGTAGCCTATTGATGGCTTTAGCTTGACTTAGAAAATTCGGCTAAGGGGAAATATTAGCTAGTATGTTGAATTCGATTCGTGATTTCGTACATATGTGACTCTAATGTCTAATGTATATATGGGCTAAGTACCTTGAGATTCTCTTTTGATGTTCGAATGAATTGTATTAAATTGCTTGATGTGATTAAAAATGCGTATGACCATTGTGTATTTGAGCTAAAAGGTGGCTATATGACCTATCAAACTCCTTGTCATATTCGGCCATAAGCTAGCAAAATGAGACTTTAATGAGTTAAATTTGTTTGAATTAGCTCAAGAGCTTAGAGGACCACAATTGGATAAGGGAAAGGAAAAAGTGATCGAATAGCTGTTGAAATCGCTCGACCACATCCGAGGTAAGTTCTTGAGTAATAGAGCTTAAATTATGATTTGATTAGATCATGTTTTAAGCAAATCAAAATCATGCTCTTTGTGTGTGGCTATTGAGCCGAAATTGCAAGAGTGATAAGTGTCTTGTGTTGGAGTTTTGCTAATGAAAATGAAATATGAATGTGTCATGATTTATTGTTAAATGTGCATGGTTATTCGAATGATGTTCGGGCTAAGTCCCGAAGGCTTTGTGCTAAGTGACCATATCCAGACTAAGATCCGAAGGCATTTGTGCGAGATACTAATTCTGGGCTAAGCCCGAAGGCATTGGTGCGAGTTACTAAATCCGGGTTAAGTCCCGAAGGCATTTGTGCGAGTTACTATAACCGGGCTATGTCCCGAAGGCATTTGAACGAGTAGCTATATCCGGTTAAATTCCGAAGGTACGTGATTTGGGAATGAATGATCTTGCTGTAAAAAAATTTCAGTTAATACGCTTGTAATATCCCAACATTGAGGTATGTTTCGTATGTGCTTTGAATTAGTTGAGCCCTTACAAATAAGTATTCGCTCAGTTGATAAATGAGCTACCGGCCTTTGGCTAAGTTGATCTTTTGTGTATGAACATAAGGGTTGGTAATGTGAAGTAAGTATGATATTGAAAATTTGTGCATATGAAATTATCCGTTTAGCTACATGAATGCTATACTTTGGTTGTGTCTAAACTCTTTGCTCAAAACTTACTAAGCATTTAATGCTTACTCCGTTTCTTTGATTCTCTGTTTTATAGATTTTGGTTCTTCAGCTATCGGACTCGGGATTTTGAAGTCGAATTCGCCCACACTATTAAAGCCCTTTTGGTACACTTTTGGTTGAACTCTGAAAATGGCATGTATAGGACTACCCTTTTGTTGTTGGTCATGTACCCTTCGATTTTGTGTAAATTTGGATAGCCATGCGAAAATGGCTTAAATATACTTTTATCATAGCATTATAATCGTTTTGTATGTTGTCCGTCGAGAGGTATGGAAATGTTGGTAACGGTTAGCCATGGGAAGGGTTATTCTTGATCACCTTTGGAATATGTATGACAAACTCTAGTTGATCCATGGAGGATCATGAAATAGGTAAAGTTTACCTTAAAAACAGATGCTGGCAGCAGCAGTGATGTGGATGTGAAAAATCACTAAAAATAGTAGGAATGGAACTAAATAGTGAATAAATTATGTAAACGAACCTTGAGGAATCTGTTTTCATAGGAAAGTAACGAAACGATCATATGGACAGTATGTTAAGAGATATTCAGGTTCTCGTGAGATAGGGCCAGAACGGTTTCTTGATTCCCTATTCCGACTTTGGAAATTCATTATAAATTAACCAGAGATAATCAGAAGTCACGCCATATATGCATAGATTTCCTTTCGAGTCTAGTTTCTATAGAAACAAACGAAATCAGTATTGAAGCCCTGTACAGGGAGATATCCAAGTTGTAATGCGCAAAGGTCAGTGTAGTCGATCCCCGTAACATGGGAGACTTTGACTAATAAAATGTACTAATTGGCCTGACCAAAAATTCTAGAAAAACATATGTAGATGGGCATATGAGTCTAGTTTCAGGAAAAAATTACGAAACTGATTTTCGAGTTGTGAAACTCAAGATATGATTTTTAAGGTGACAGTGATGCAGTTAGCCAACTGCCTGGAAATTTTTAAAATGGATTGCAATAGTAAGCGAATTTAGTCTGTGAACCCCTCGTGTCCGACTCCGGCAACGGTATCGGGTACGGGGTGTTACAATTTTATTGGTATCAGAGCACGGTTTAGTCGATTCTAGGACTACCGTAACACGTTTGGGTCTAGCTATACATGCCATTTTGTGATTATTTGATAGTGTGGTGATTTTTGACAATTGAAAATGTGTTTATTTATAGTAATAGATCCCGATCCCGATTGAGCAGTAGCTGATGATCTTGAGAGTGTGGCACCTGCTCCCGCACAAGGGACAGCTCCGGCGGACTCTCAACCGATTGCTAGCAATCCGAATGATGAAGCTAGGCAAGCTTTCTATAGTGTAATGAATGATTGGTTCAACCAATACATTCGAACTAATACAGTTACTCCACAACCTCCATTCCCGACTAATGCCACCCCCGCACCTACAATACCTTCGAAAACTGACCAAATAAGGTCAAATAAGCCCCCAGTTGACAGAATCCGAAAACATGGGGCTACTGAATTTAAAGCTACGGACAACGATGATGCTGAGCAAGCTGAATTTTGGTTGGACAACACTATCCGGGTACTCGACGAGCAATCCTGCACACCCGATGAGTGCCTAAAGTGTACTATCTCCTTGCTACGTGATTCTGCCTACTATTGGTGGAGTACTCTGACTTCTGTTGTGCCCCGAGAGCAAGTAACTTGGGAGTTTTTCCAAACTGAGTTTCAGAAAAAGTATATCAGTCAAAGATTTGTTGATAAAAAACGGAAGGAATTCTTGAGCTTAAGCAAGGTTCTATGTCGGTTACTGATTACGAGCGAAAATTTGTTAGACTTAGTAGATACGCTCGGTAATGTGTTTCATCCGAGGCTATCATGTGTAAACGCTTCGAGGATGGGCTGAATGAAGATATAAAAATGTTCGTTGGCATTCTTGAAATACAAGAGTTCGTAGTACTTGTCGAGCGAGCTTGTAAAGCCGAAGAGCTTAGAAAAGAAAAACAAAAAGTTGATGTGGGAACTGAAGAGTTTCGTAAAAGATCCTCGGGAAAGTCTCTTCAACAGGCATCGAAGAAATTTCGAGATGATGTGGGCCGGTCTAGAGGCACTTTGGGCCTTTTTAGACGAGATCGTGATCGACCCCCTGTGGGTACACGAGGCACTTCGGTCGCCAGTGTTGGGAATGAACGTCGAGATAGAACAGAATGTCGATATTGCGGTAAATGGCATTCGGGGAGTTGTAGATTCCATGACCGCTCCTGTTACAAGTGCGGATCAGTTGACCACTTCATTAAAGATTGCCCGAGGTTGTCTGAACAGAATGTAAATCAGAGTGGGAAACCTGGTGCTACCACTGCTCGAGGTAGACCATCTAGAAATACGGGCAATGCTAGTGGTGGTCAGAGAGGATCTAGAGATGCTACGACCAGATCCGAGGCTCGTGCGCCTACTAGAGCTTATGCTATACGTGCCCGCGAGGATGCTTCTCCGCCTGATGTTATTACCGGTACTTTTACTCTCTTTGATACTAATGTAATTGCTTTGATTGACCCCGGTTCTACTCATTCTTACATATGTGAAACCTTAGCATCTAGTAAGACTTTACCTATTGAGTCTACTGAGTTCGTAATTCGGGTGTCAAATCCCTTGGGTCGTTACGTGCTTGTCGACAAAGTGTGTAAGAAATGTCCCCTAGTGGTTCGAGGTTCCTGTTTTCTGGCGGACTTGATGCTTCTGCCGTTTGATGAATTTGATGTTATTCTCGGGTTGGATTGGTTGACCGTGCATGATGCGGTTGTGAATTGCAAAAGCAAGACTATTGATTTGAGGTGCGCAAATAACGAAGTAATCCGAGTTGAGTCTATGGACTTGGATGGTTGCCAGCTGTAATATCCTCAATGTTGGCCCAGAAATATGTAAGAAAAGGGTGCGAAGCATACCTTGCGTATGTACTTGATGACAAAGAATTAGAAAAGAAACCCGAATCTGTGTCGGTGGTTTGTGAATACCCGGATGTTTTTCCTGAAGAATTACCAGGTTTACCACCTATTCGGGAGATAGAGTTTGGTATTGAGCTTGTACCTGGGACTACGCCGATTTCAATAGCTCCGTATCGTATGGCACCAACCGAGTTAAAAGAGTTGAAAGCTCAGTTGCAAGAATTGACGGATAGAGGTTTCGCTCGACCAAGTTTCTCACCTTGGGGTGCACCAGTATTGTTCGTGAAAAAGAAGGACGGAACCATGAGGTTGTGCATTGACTATCGTCAGCTGAATAAAGTGACAATAAAGAACAAATATCCGTTACCGCGTATCGATGATTTGTTCGACCAACTGAAGGGAGCCTCAGTGTTCTCAAAAATAGATTTGAGATCGGGCTATTATCAGTTGCGAATTCGAGATTCGAACATACCCAAAACTGCCTTCAGAACGAGATATGGTCACTACGAGTTCTTAGTGATGCCGTTTGGGCTCACTAATGCCCCTGCGGTATTTATGGATTTGATGAATTGGATCTTCAGACCATATTTGGATCGGTTCGTAGTTGTGTTCATTGATGACATCTTGGTCTATTCAAGAGATGAGACCGAACATGCTGAGCACCTGAGACTAGTGTTGCAAATTTTGCGGGATAAGCAGTTATATGCTAAGTTCAGTAAGTGTGAGTTCTGGTTAAGAGAGGTTAGCTTCTTGGGTCATTTGGTATCCGCATCAGGTATTCAAGTTGACCCGAGCAAAATTTCAGCCATACTTAACTGGAAGCCTCCAAGAAATATTACCGAAGTTCGGAGCTTCCTGGGGCTCGTCGGTTATTACCGACGATTTGTCAAAGGTTTCTTGATGATAGCCACACCAATGACGAAGCTACTTCAAAAGGATGTTAAGTTCGAATGGACGGAGAAATGTCAGAAAAGTTTCGATCAACTGAAAACTTATTTGACTGAAGCTCCAATTTTAGTGCAACCCGAATCAGGCAAAGAGTTTGTCATTTATAGTGACGCATCCCTACTTGGGTTGGGTTGCGTATTGATGCAAGAAGGTCGAGTGGTGGCCTATGCGTCGAGACAATTAAAGCCACATGAGAAAAATTATCCGACCCATGATCTCGAACTAGCTGCCATCGTACTCGCTTTAAAAATATGGCGACATTACTTATTTGGTGAAAAGTGCCATGTATTTTCGGATCACAAAAGTCTCAAATATTTGATGACTCAAAGAGACTTAAATCTGCGACAAAGACGTTGGCTTGAGTTGTTGAAAGATTACGAGCTTGTCATTGATTACCACCTGGGAAAGGCTAATGTGGTTGCGGACGCCTTAAGCCGGAAATCACTGTTTGCTTTACGAGCAATGAATGTGCACTTGTCTGTTCTACCCGACAATGTGTTAGTAGCTGAATTAAAGGCCAAACCATTATTGATTCGTCAAATTCGTGAAGCTCAGAAAGTCGACGATGAATTGGTTGCAAAACGGGCTGAATGTGTTCCGAATATGGAATCCGAATTTCAAATTGATGATGACGATTGTTTGGGGTTCAGAAGTCGGTTGTGTGTTCCAAGAAATTCAGAACTCATTTCGATGATTCTGAACGAAGCCCATTGTAGCCGAATGTCAATTCACCCGGGGAGTACGAAAATGTACAACGATTTGAAACGTCGGTTTTGGTGGCATGGTATGAAACGAGACATCTCCGACTTTATTTCGAGATGTTTAATATGTCAACATGTGAAAGCGGAACATCAAGTGCCTTCAGGATTACTTCAGCCGATCATGATACCTGAGTGGAAATGGGATCGAGTCACAATGGACTTTGTGTCCGGACTGCCATTGTCAGCAAGTAAGAAGGATGCAATTTGGGTTGTTGTTGATAGACTGACTAAGTCGGTTCACTTTATCCCCGTGCGTACGGATTTTTCATTGGATAAACTAGCTGAATTGTACGTTTCTCAAATTGTGAGATTACACGGGGTACCTATTTCTATCGTGTCGGATAGAGATCCGAGATTCACCTCACGATTTTGGAAGAAATTGCAAGAAGCTTTGGGTACCAAGCTGCATTTTAGCACTTCTTTTCACCCCCAAACCGATGGTCAATCTGAGCGGATAATTCAGATACTTGAGGATATGTTGAGATGTTGCATCCTCGAGTTCAGTAGTTCATGGGAACGGTATTTACCTTTGATTGAATTCGCTTACAACAATAGTTTTCAATCAAGTATTAAGATGGCACCTTACGAGGCTTTTTACGGTCGTAAATGCCGTACACCATTGTTTTGGACCGAGCTCGGTGAAAGTAAAATTTTCGGAGTTGATTTGATTAAAGATGCCGAACAGAAAGTAAAGGTAATCCGTGAAAGTCTGAAGGCAGCCACAGATCATCAGAAATCGTATGCGGATTTGAAACGAAAAGACATTGAATATCAGGTGGGAGATAAAGTGTTTCTTAAAGTTTCGCCTTTGAAAAAGGTACTCAGATTTGGCCGTAAGGGCAAGTTGAGTCCGAGATTCATTGGGCCGTACGAAATCTCCGAACGAGTTGGTCCAGTTGCGTATCGATTGATTTTGCCCCCTGAACTTGAAAAGATTCACGACGTCTTTCATGTTTCGATGCTTCGTGTAACACCCCGAACCCGAGACCGACACCGGAGTCGGACACGAGATGTTAACAAACTTAAAAAAAAAATTTTTTCCAGACACTGCCCGGTCTGAGTACTAGTCGCTTCAAAAATCATATCTTGAGTTTCACAACTCAAAAATCAGTTTTGTGATTTTTCCCTGAAGCTAGACTCATGTCCCCACCTATGGATTTTTTTCTAGAATTTTTGGTTGGGCCAACTAGTACAGTTTATTAGTCAAAGTCTCCCATGTTACAGGGGTCGACTACACTGACCTTTTCCCATTACGACTGGGATATCTCTCTGCACAGAGCTTCAATACTGATGCCGTTTGTTTCTATGGAAACTAGACTCAGAGAGGAATCCATACATATATGGTATGACCCCTAATTATCTCTGGTCAATTTATAGTGAATTTCCAAAGGCGGAACAGTGAATCCAGAAACTGTTCTGGCCCTGTTCCACAAGAACCGGAATATCTCTTTCTGTACTGTTCCTATAATTGTTTCGTTACTTCCATATGAAAGTAGATTCATCAAGGTTTGATTACATAATTTATTCACTATTTAATTCCACTCCTACGAATTTATGTGATTTTTCAATTCTACACCACTGTTGCTGTCAAAATCTGTTTTCAAGATAAACTTTACCTATTTTGTGGTCACCATGGACCAACTAGGATTTTGCCCTACATAGGTCCACATGTGATCATATTTAGCCATTCCAATGGCTGATCATTAGCCCAACACTTCCATTTCAAACCATAGTCACATCATGAAACCATATATATACATACATACACACAAATGGTCTAATGCCATACTCCACTTTTACAAGCCATTTTCGCATGGCTTTACACACATACATCACAAAAGAACTTAAACAATAGGGGGTAGTCCTATACATGCCATATCCAGAGTTCAACTAAAAGAGTACCAAAGAGCTTGATAGTGTAGATGACTTCGACTTCGCTGATCCCGAATCCGATAGCTAACGAGCAAAATCTATAAAACAGAGAGCCAAAGCAACCGGGTAAGCATTTAAAGCTTAGTAAGTCTCAAGTAATGAAATCGGCTTTGACTACAGTATTACATTCACATAGTTAACTAAATCACTTTATTAACACACATTCTCATACCCATACTTACTTCACACTTCACCCACATAGGTACACAAGGTATCAACCTTTATAAAAGCCGAGAATTCGTTAGCCGATCGCACGAATACCATTTAAAACAAACCGACTTTCCAATGCACATGCAAACATACCTTATCATTCGGGTTGGTCAAGCATAATTATTAAATTAATTACAGCACAAAATGCTCACATTCAACCCAAGTTTCTTCGGTATTTAACCGAATGCAACCGCAAACACATTTGCCTTCGGGTCTTAGCCCGAACATATCAACTCGCATAATTGCCTTCGGGTCTTAGCCCGGATATATCAACTCGCATAATTGCCTTCGGGTCCTAGCCCGGATATATCAACTCGCATAATTGCCTTCGGGTCATAGCCCGGATATATCAACTCGCATAATTGCCTTCGGGTCTTAGCCCGGATATATCAACTCGCATAATTGCCTTCGGGTCCTAGCCCGGATATATCAACTCGCATAATTGCCTTCGGGTCATAGCCCGGATATATCAACTCGCATAATTGCCTTCGGGTCTTAGCCCGGATATATTCCAATGCTCATGCACACATATATCAATAATCATAACACATCCATATCATTTCTTCGTTACTAAGGCTCAAACACAAAACATTTATTAAATCTTTCAAATTTCGGCTCAATAGCCACACACAAAGAGCATAATTTCAATTGGCTTTATAACATAGTCTCTATGCACATTCGACTATCCGTCATAATATGACTAATCATTTCAATATAATTCAAGTAGGGTCATTACTCGAAGACTTACCTCAAATGTCGTCGAACGACTTCAACGGCTATTCAATTACTTTTTCCTTGCCTTTATCGGATCTAGTTCCCCTTTGCTCTTGAGCTTAAGTTCAACAAAAATTAAAATAGTCATTAATCGACTATTCAAATATTACTTTCCGAATAATATTATATATATTGATCCGACTTTCACACACATAGATTATAGCAAGCTTTATATTAATCAATAAATAATTCATCGGCAAACTTTCATTAATGTTTACAACAAAATCTCATATTCACTACGAGCTGTTTTCCTGAGCAGTAGTTACTAAATTACTTATAACTGGAGCTACTAAACTCCAAATCACTTGCCGTTAATTTTCCCTGAATATAGACTCGTATATCTTCCATCCATAAAATTTTCAGAATTTTAGGCTTGGCCAATCAATACCAGATTTTTCTTAAAGTTTCCCCTATTTCACTGTTTGACTATTCTGACCACTCTTCACTACGAATCCAATTTCTCACTTTACAGAATTCCAAGTGTGTTGTATTTAATCTCATTTGAAACTAGACTCATTAAGGAGTCTAAGCATATAAATTTTATCTTATAATCATTTTTGTACAATTTATAATGATTTTCTAAAAACAGAACAGGGAATCCGGCAGTCATTTTGACTCAGCCCCATAATACTTCAAATATCTCTAGATCGGTAACTCCTTTGTTTCTATAGTTTCTTTTGTAAGAAAATAGACCCTTGAAGCTTTAATGACATAATTCACTCAGCTTCTAATTCAACTCCTACAAATTATGGCGATTTTCGAAAATCACCTTACTACTGCTGTCCCAAGTAGAGTACTACCAATTCACCATATATCAACCATTTCATATAGGTTTCTTCTAAACTAATAATAACCGAACCATTTAGTCAAGCTTAAGGCTGATTCTATTTGTTCATGTTAAGGTCACACCTCCCTTAAAAGAAATTCCAGCCTTCTTAACTTTAATTAGCTACTACCCATTCTTTAAACATTGAACACAATGCACTTAACAATTAAACCTCTATACCGAATTTGCTCACACAATAGTCCTTGACCGAAAGTTCTTAGACTCTAGCTACCCTAATGTCATTCCTTGAAGCACATCCGAATACATATATTTTTCTTTCTCTCTAAACTAGATTCGGCAACCCCATAAGCCATATTAACCTTAACTTTCAAGCTAGAACACTTAACAATTTAACACATCCAACCTAACTATCCATCTAATGTCATCAAAACTTCTACTAAAAATTTTAAGCTCCTAGGCCGAAATTCAACCCTCATAATAACCTAACTTCAATCCAAGATTCAAGTAGCTTTTAAACCAAACCTCCAAATTATGCATACATTTTCAAGAGTGGCATAAAACATACCTTTTTGTATCAAAACACCTTAGCCGAAATTCAACAAGAGTTTTTCTTCTTTCTTTCTTCTAGTTTCGGCAATGGAGGAGTAAGGATGAGTCACTTTGGTTTCTCCTCCCACTTCTCATTATATTATTTCCTTCCATACTATAATTCCTTTAATATCAATTATTAAATCCTTTGTTAATACAAAATTATTTTAATTTTTGAATTAGTGGAGCATATTCCTTCCTTGGCCGGCCACCATGTTTATCATGGGTAAATTGACATGCAAAACCCTTCCTTTCAATGCATGTACTATTAGACCATTGTAAATTAGCCTCTCACTTTCCAACAAAGTTTCATATAAGTCCATATAAAAAAAAAGATTCACATAAAGATGATCAAATTAATGCATGAAACTTTCACACATGCATTTACTCACTTCATAAACACAGAATATAACTTTAATTATTTTCTTAACTCGGTTTTGTGGTCCCGAAACCACTTCCCGACTAGGGTCAATTTAGGGCTGTCACAACTCTCCCCACTTAAGAAATTTTCGTCCCCGAAAAACTCACCGGTGAATAGGTTTGGGTATCGTTCTTTCATCGAGCTCTCAGTTTCCCAAGTAGCTTCCTCGATCCCGTGTTTGAGCCATAACACCTTAACTAACGGAACCCTTCTGTTTCGCAACTCTTTCACTTCACGAGCTAGGATGCGAATTGGTTCTTCTTCATAACTCAAGTCAGATCGAATTTCAACTTCCGAGGGATTAATCACATGTGACGGATCGGATCTATAACGTCGAAGCATCGAAACATGAAAAACATTGTGAATCCTTTCAAGTTCAGGGGGTAAAATCAATCTATATGCCACTGGACCAATTCTTTCGGATATTTCATACGGCCCAATGAATCTTGGGCTCAACTTGCCCTTACGGCCAAACCTGAGTATCTTTTTCCAAGGTGAAACCTTAAGGAACACTTTGTCTCCCACCTGATACTCGATGTCTTTTCGTTTCAAATCTGCGTACGACTTCTGACGATCCGTGGCTATCTTCAGACTTTCACGGATTACCTTTACTTTCTGTTCCGCATCTCTAATCAAATCAACTCCGAAAATTTGCTTTCACCGAGCTCGGTCCAAAACAATGGTGTACGGCATTTACGACCGTACAAAGCCTTGTAAGGTGCCATCTTAATACTTGATTGAAAACTATTGTTGTAAGCGAATTCAATCAAAGGTAAATACCGTTCCCATGAACTACTGAACTCGAGGATGCAACATCTCAACATATCCTCAAGTATCTGAATTATCCGCTCGGATTGACCATCTGTTTGTGGATGAAAAGCGGTGCTAAAATGCAGCTTGGTACCCAAAGCTTCTTGCAATTTCTTCCAAAATCGCGAGGTGAATCTCGGATCTCTATCCGACACAATAGAAATCGGTACCCCGTGTAATCTCACAATCTGAGAAACATACAATTCAGCTAGTTTATCTAATGAAAATCCGTACGCACGGGGATAAAGTGAGCCGACTTAGTTAGTCTATCGACAACAACCCATATCGCATCCTTCTTACTTGCTGACAAGGGCAGTCCGGACACAAAGTCCATTGCGACTCGATCCCATTTCCACTCGGGTATCATGATCGGCTGGAGTAATCCTGAAGGCACTTGATGTTCCGCTTTCACTTGTTGACATATTAAACATCTCGAAACAAAGTCGGAGATGTCCCGTTTCATACCATGCCACCAAAATTGACGTTTCAAATCGTTGTACATTTTCGTACTCCCCGGGTGAATTGACATTCGGCTACAATGGGCTTCGTTCAGAATCATCGAAATGAGTTCCGAATTCCTTGGAACACACAACCGATTTCTGAACCTCAAACAATTATCGTCGTCAATTTGAAACTCTGATCCCTCGTTCGGAAAACACTCAGCCCGTTTTGCAACCAATTCATCATCGACTTTCTGAGCTTCACGAATTTGGTGAGTCAATAATGGTTTAGCTTTTAATTCAGCTACTAACACATTGTCTGGTAGAACAGACAAATGCACGTTCATCGCTCGCAAAGCAAACAATGACTTCCGGCTTAAGGCGTCCGCAACCACGTTAGCCTTTCCCGGGTGGTAATCAATGACAAGCTCGTAATCTTTCAACAACTCAAGCCAACGTCTTTGTCGCAGATTCAAGTCTCGTTGAGTCATCAAATATTTGAGACTTTTGTGGTCCGAAAATACATGGCACTTCTCACCAAACAGATAATGTCGCCATATTTTTAAAGCAAATACGATGGCAGCTAGTTCGAGGTCATGGGTCGGATAATCCTCTCGTGTGGCTTCAATTGTCTCGACGCATAGGCCACGACTCGACCTTCTTGCATCAATACGCAACCCAACCCAAGTAGGGATGCGTCACTATAGATGACAAACTCTTTACCCGATTCGGTTGCACCAAAATTGGAGCTTCAGTCAAATGAGTTTCAGTTGGTCGAAACTTTTCTGACATTTCTCCGTCCACTCGAACTTAACATCCTTTTGAAGTAGCTTCGTCATTGGTGTGGCTATCATCGAGAAACCTTTCACAAATCGTCGGTAATAACCGGCGAGCCCCAAAAAGCTCCGAACTTCAGTAACATTTCTCGGAGGTTTCCAGTCAAGTATGGCTGAAATTTTGTTCGGGTCAACTCGAATACCCGACGCGGATACCACATGACCCAAGAAGCTAACCTCTCTTAACCAGAACTCACACTTATGAACTTAGCATATAACTGCCTATCCCGTAAAATTTGCAACACTAGTCTCAGGTGCTCAGCATGTTCGGTCTCATCTCTTGAATAGACCAAGATGTCATCAATGAACACAACTACGAACCGATCCAAATATGGTCTGAAGATCCGATTCATCAAATCCATAAATACTGCCGGGGCATTAGTGAGCCCAAACGGCATCACTAAGAATTCGTAGTGACCGTACTCGTTCTGAAAGCAGTTTTGGGTACGTCTGAATCTCGA